>NC_056630.2:226020189-226320189 GCF_002870075.4 Lactuca sativa
AATATTAAATGAAAAATGTTTTATTATTTTGTGAAAAATTATTTTGAAATTCATGATGTTACAGTTCAGCTCAGGCCAAATTCGGTACTAGTTTTGACTTCTCTTTTTGGTGTATCCTCTGAGGGATACGTTAACAACTGCCTCAAATGAAATTATATATATATATATATATATATATATATATATATATATATATATATATATATATATATATATATATATATATATATATATATATATATATATATATATGTATAAGTTCATTTGAGAAAATAAAAGAGGATGAGAATGAGAAAATCTTTTAATTTTATTTTCTACAAAACGCTTCGTCGTACTGGCACCAACCACCACTACCACCTCCGCCACCACCACCTCTTACGCCACAAACCACCGCTGCGAACCTCTATCGTCATATTAATATAGGAATAATCACTTCATCTATACTTACATATATGAATATACGTATTCATATATGAATATGACATGTTCTATCGGCCAGGTGCGCTGGAGCGCTTAAGCAGCAAATTCAAAATGAGTAGCCCATATTTATTTCCTCATTCTCAACGTTTATTTTCTTCTCAATTGAACATCCACTCTCTCTCTCTCTCTCTCTCTCTCTATCTCTCTACACACACACACACACACATATATATATATATATATATATATATATATATATATATATATATATATATGCTTAGGTTATTGTATTCTAACTAATTATTGTGTGGATGTAGGAATGATTGTGGACCAATCATTTTAGTTATGTTAAGAAAGTGATTAATAAATATTATTGAATTAAATGTAATTGAAATATATCATCTAATTTAATTACAAGGGTATTGTAGTCAATTAATATAGATTTAATAAATGAAAATTGCATAGTTTAAGGGAACGTAGATTCTATTAATTTCAAAAATCCGATTTTACGAATTATAATTCTTTTAATTCGGACATTCTAACAAAATATGTTTATGAGTATATTCAAAAATAGAATATTCTTGATTCATAAAATAATAAAAATATACTTGAACCTATTTCTTGATTATGAATTTAAAAACTTCTAGTAGAATAACAAATTCTTGAACCATAAATTGAAGAATAGAAACAAAAATTACTTTAATTCTTATAGAATACAGGTAACAATGCTAAAAATTAAATTTATTGTTAAAGAATAAAACTAAAAATAACGCCCTGATTCTCAGGTATTGATTTAAATAATAATTCTTTTGTTTCCAAGGTCTACTCGATGAGTTGGTTGCCCTACTCGTCGAGTCAGCAGGTTGGTTCGCGAATTTATGGCCTACTCGTCGAGTCCAAGAAGAGACTCGACGAGTAGGAGCTGGCAGATGAAACCTTAAATCCTGGGGTTTTACACCCTGTTTAAAGAAGCACAAGCCTCCTTTGGCCTTTTTATAGTCCATTAAGGGTCCATAAAGGCCCTAACTCGAGTGTGTGTATTCTTTGGAGGTTTAAGCTTAGAGGGAAGTTTTGGTGAAGGAATCACTTGAGAAGCAAGCTAGTTGAAGCAAGAGTTTGTGGGTTTCAAGTTCTGCATCAGAAAGGGCTCTCTTGAAGGTATTAAATCGTTTTTCCCTTGGCTCGTTTTCTCCTAAGCCCTTTTGTGAATGAGTTTAGGAATGGGTTCTTGTGTTTAAGCCAAGATCTGAAGTTGTAACTTTAGATCTGGACCCCCTTGGCTTCTAGATTCATAAAGCCATCAACCTTGTCTAGTATGAGCCTTCTCTAAAGGATGTGACTTCATTGCAAGCTTAGTTGTGCCATTTTAGGGTCTTAAAGCCTTGCATGCATGTAAAGTTTGCAACTTTATGTGATAAGCCTGCCTAAGGAAGTTGGATCTGCAATTTGGGGCCTTGGCATTGCTTGAAAAGTGTCTGCATGGTTAAAGGGCTGAAGGGACTCGGCGAGTCGCATACTCGACTCAGCGAGTCATATGAAGATAGGCATTGAACTCGACGAGTTGGATGAACAAC
This sequence comes from Lactuca sativa, assembly GCF_002870075.4. Lineage (NCBI taxonomy): Eukaryota > Viridiplantae > Streptophyta > Magnoliopsida > Asterales > Asteraceae > Lactuca > Lactuca sativa. The sequence goes on from NC_056630.2 coordinate 226,022,184, forward strand.
TCGATGAGTCCGATGAAGATTTTCGTAGACTCGACGAGTTTGATGAACAACTCGGCGAGTCGGTTAAGGTTTCCCCAAATTGATGAATGCATGTGAACCTGTCGAGTTGCAAGAAGGAAAACTCGACGAGTGGCCTTAGGGATTCGATCGTGAACCTTAGGAACTCGACGAGTCACTTTGGGGACTCAGCGAGTGGATGAGTATCTCGAGGAACTCGGCGAGTAGCCGGGGGTACTCGACGAGTAAGGGTCAACATGGACTGTTGACCTTGACTGTTCACTATTGACTTTGACCATGGGTTGACTAGTTGACTTATGGGGTACCTTAAAAGGTTGAGAACTTACGAGTATGGTTCTATTATGATAATAGGTGGTGGAATTTGTGGTCGTGATCTGAGAGTTGGAGTTTAGTTACCGAGCCTACATTTGCAAGGTGAGTTATCCTCACTATACTAAGGCGTCTAAGGCACCAAGGCCAGCCCATTGAATATGTTATCCTAGCAGTGTTAGTATGTTGAGTATGAAGTTAATGTTGCATGCTCAGTGTTTATGCTAGTTAGGTAGATCTGTAGGACTACCTATGTTATATGATTATCTACATGCTCAGTGGTTATGCCAGTTAGGTAGATCTGTAGGACTATCTGTGTTATAAGATTATCTGCATGCTCAGTGGTTATGTTATATGTTGATATTTTATATGAGATGGGTTGAGGTGGGACTGCTTTGTACGGTAACCAACCAACCCGAGAGCATTCCAGTTACGGGCTAATGGAGACTTGTACTGTGGGCTCGATGGCAAACCAGATGTGAGTAGTGGGCCCGCAAGGAAATCCAGACTCACACTGTGGGCCTTGGGGTAATCCAGTTTGTAAGGCTATGGACCCATTGCATTCTGTTCAGTTTGTTATGTTATGATGTTGTAGACATGGTTTTGTGGACTATATGTGTATCAGTATTGTGGGGGAACTCACTAAGCTTCGGGCTTACAATTTCAATTTATTGTTTCAGGTACTTCAGGGGATTGGGGCAAGGCAAAGGCGTGATCGTAAAAGTTGTCACTTTTTATGAATTTCTTTCTGGGATACTCTGATATGATACATTTTGAAAACAAGCTTGTAATGTTTAATGGATTTGAAATGTTTTAAATGTTTAAATTGTCTTGAATTTGTATGGGTGTTACAAGTTGGTATCAGTGCCTTGGTTTGAGTGAATTGGAGGATCATTCGTGTGAAATCTGTCTCAAATCAGGGAAAGGTTTTCAAATGATTTCTAAAATGGTTTTCAAAATAAGTGAAGGAGGATGCAAGGTGTACGATCAGCTGGAGCCAGTAAGTAGATCCCAAAATATCATACAACTATTTGATTATGTGATATGTTAGAGTTAGAACAGCATGCTAGTACTAGGCTAGGGATCTTCAGGAGTTGCATGATAGAATTGCCTGATTACATGATGTCTGGTAGTCTAGGGTTTTCCTTATATGAGATTGACATCATTACTGTAGTTACTTGTGTATACATCACGGTTATATGTAATCAAGATCTTATAGCATGAGAATGTTTAATTCGACCTTAGGGTAGGATCGAATATTCGAAAGTCTATAGGGTCCAACGTTATGTATGGCTAGCCTACACTAGTACTGTAGGGTTGATGGAAGTTTCATGGATGGGTGGGTCGTGAGGAGCTGTGAAGGCAGTCGTGAGATAGTTTAGCATTCATCTAGGAATGAGGGTGGGCGCTAGCCATGTTATGTATATTGTTAGGGTGTTGTGGTGATACTTGAGACAAATATGGGTAGGTGTGGAAGGTAGTATGGGCCCGTACTACTGAAAGCACAGGACCCATACGCGTAGCAAGGAAGTCACATCCCCTAGGGCTTAGTCGGAAGTTGGTCCCCTATTTTTATGTGATTATCTGATACCTGTTGGTGTGTTTTAAGTATGGTGATGATGAGACATTTTGTGACTGCATCCGGGTCGGGATCAGGATCAGGGGACGGAGGCCAGGAGGTGCCGGTAGCACCTGAGCCTGTGGTACAGATGGGGATGGATGAGCTAGATGCTAGGATTCGTGAGGTCCTACATGATGAGGTTGCCACTTTGTTCCAGGCGTAGCTACCGGAGATGTTTGTGTCTATTAAGACCGGTATGATTGAGTACTTTGACGAGCGTTACACAGCCCTTGCAGAGATGGCTGTCGCCGCAGCTGCAACAGCTATAACAACGACAGGTAAAAGTGGAGCTGGACGAGGTTTCCAATACCGGGACTTCAATGACACGAAGGCCTCGAAGTTTCATGGTACACAGGATGCGATTAGAGTTATGAGGTGGTTGTTTGACGTGGAGGGTTGTTTCTTCACATGTTCATGCCCTACTGACTAGAAGGTTAGATGTGCCCTGAACCTGCTGAGGCTAGGGGCCAATGATTGGTGGAGACTGACGACCATATTGTACACTGATGATCAGAGAGCTGCTGTTGCTTGGTAGCAGTTCAGGGAGATGTTCTACGCCCGCTATGTTCCACGGGTGGAGCGGGAGCGGTTGGCTAAGGAGTTTTTGAGTTTGAGACAGGATGGAGAGTCGGTGATGGAGATCACCCGTACGTTCACAGAGAGGGCGATGTTCTGCCCAGAGTTTGCTTCCGAGCAGGCTCATATGACTCGTTATCTGAGCATGCTCAAGACTGACATCCGCCAGTTTGTGTCTAGCTAGTGATGTGATACTCTGTTGGAGTTGCAGGAGGCCGCTAGGTGGCGTGAGTTGGAGATCGAGCTGTAGTTGAGGGAGTAGCGTCCGGCCCCGACACAGTCTCAGCCGACGCCGAAGCAGTCTAAGACCACTGATTCTAGGGTTGGGGGTCAGTGGAGCCGCACATGTGGGAAGTGCGGTAGGAGTCATTCTGGAGTGTGTCGAGTGGGTTGCGGGTGCCACATGTGTGGCAAGGAGGGGCATTATGCGAAGGATTTCTGCCAAGGCACCCCGGTTTCAGGTATGAGGTTATGCTACCACTATGATCAGGTTGGCCATGTGATGGACAACTGCCCGTTGCTAGCCGCCAAGCCGACGCAGGTTCCAGCGCCAACTACTTTGAGGATTACTGATGGGAGGCCTATTAAGGCCGAGCCTCCAAAGGCTTAGGGGCGTGCTCCAGCTTACGGTAGAGGAGGCCAGATCAACACCGGATGTGGTTGCTGGTACGTCTCTCCTTTACCTCGTTTATTATATTTGTCTTATGCTTATATGTGGTACCTATGCTTAGGTACATTTTTAGTAAACTCCTTGCCTGCTTTGGTTTTATTTGACTCGGGTGTGAGTCGGTCTTTTGTTTCTCAGATGTTTAGTAGGGGGTTTGGTGTACCAGTTGACGAGCTAGAGTGTCCGTTGCGAATTTCCATCGCCAACGAACACAGAGTTTCTGCTTCTTCGGTCTATCGAGGATGTCAGTTGGAGATCTTCGGAGTGGTATTTCCGATAGATTTGATTCCGATTCCTATGGGGGGGAGGGAGTATGCGTGATTGTGGGTATGGATTAGGTTAGTCGTTTTGGTGCCATGATAGATTGCGAGGGCCAGAGAGTGGTAGTTTGAACCCCAAGTGATGGAGAACTGATTGTATATGGCGATGACACCAGAGTGCCGTCAGGGTTCTGTTCAGCCGCCAGAGCTTGGCAGTATATTCAGCGGGGATGTCCAGGTTACTTAGCTTACGTGGTGGATACGTGTGTTGGAGACCAGACTTCAGTTTCAGAGGTTCCAGTGGTCAGGGATTTTTCCGACGTGTTTCCGGAGGAGTTGCCAGGGATACCCCCGGAGAGGCAGGTCGAGTTCCGGATCGACCTGGTGCCAGGTACGACACTTATTGCCAAGGTGCCGTACCGTTTGGAACCAACCGAGATGTAGGATCTATCTTCACAGCTGCAGGAACTGTTAGGCAAGCAGTTCATTCGACCTAGCAGTTCTCCATGGGGAGCACCAATCCTCTTCATTAGGAAGAAGGATGGATCGCAACGGATGTGCATTGACTATAGGGAGTTGAACAAGTTGACGGTGAAGAACCATTATCCACTCCCGAGGATAGACGATCTATTCGACCAGTTATAGGGTGCATCTTGGTTCTCCAAGATTGACTTGAGATTGGGGTATCATCAAGTTCGGGTTAGAGAGTAGGACGTGGAGAAGACCGCGTTTCGGACGCGTTATGGGCACTACGAGATCGTGGCGATGCCGTTTGGGCCCACCAACATGCCATCAATATTCATGGACCTGATGAATCGGGTCTGCAGACCGGTGCTTGATCGCTCGGTCATCGTGTTCATAGATGATATCTTGGTTTATTCCAAGACCTGTGAGCAGCATAAGGAGGACCTCAGGGAGCTGTTGGAGGTTCTGAGACGAGAACGACTGTATGCCAAGTTCTCAAAGTGCGAGTTTTGGTTACAAGAGGTCCAGTTCCTTGGGCACCTCGTTAACCAGGATGGGATTTTGGTCGATCCGGCCAAGATCGAGGCAGTTATGCAGTGGGAGGTGCTGAGGTCTCCTTCGGACATCAGGAGTTTTATGGGATTGGCGGGGTATTACCGGAGATTTATTCGAGACTTCTCCAGGATTGTAGTACCCCTCACTCGTCTAACGAGGAAGGAGGTGGATTTCCGTTGGGGCCCCGAGCAGCAAAGGGCGTTGTGAGATCCTTTACCACCCTGGTAAAGCGAATGTGGTTGCGGACGCGTTGAGCCGCAAGTTAGCTGGGTCTTCCACCCCAGCAAGGTGTATGAGGATAGCGGTGGACTCCCCGCTGGTGAGTTTGATCAGAGATGCCCAGGTCGAGGGCATATGACCAAAGAACTGGAAGCTGGAAAGGATCAAGGGCGAAAGCGATCGGTTTGTTCAGGAGAACGGGGGGTTATTGACCTGATGTGGTCGATTTTGGGTTCCGATGACTGGTGGAGTTAGGCAGATAGTGATGGAGGAAGCTCATAAGTCTCATTTTTCCATACACTCGGGGCCACCAAGATGTATCGAAACTTAAGTTTGAGTTACTGGTGTCATGTATGAAGCGAGAAATCGCTTGATATGTCGAGAGGGGCTTGACCTTTAGGATGATCAAGGCCGAGCATCAGAGGCCGCATGGTAAGCTGGAGCCTCTGGAGATCCCCATGTGGAAGTGGGAGCAGATCACGATGGACTTCATCACAAAGCTGCCAAGGACGACGAAAGGGTTCAACGCTATATGAGTCATCGTGGATCGATTAACCAAGAGTGCTCATTTCTTGGTGATACGGGAGAGTTCTTCGGCCGAGAGGTTGGCCGACATATATGTCCGTGAGATCGTTGCTTGCCACGGGATTCCGGTCTCCATTGTCTCAGACCGAGAATTCAGATTTACCTCCCGTTTCTGGCAAAAGTTCCACGAGGAACTGGCCACACACTTGCACTTTAGTACAACATTTCATCCGCAGACAGACGGTCAAAGTGAGCAAACCATTCAGACTCTTGAGGATATGTTGAGGGCGTGTGTCATTGATTTCGGTGGGGGTTGGGATTCCCACTTACCTCTTGCAGAGTTTGATTACAACAACAACTACCATTCCAGTATTGGCGCACCGCCGTTTGAGTTACTGTATAGGCACATATGTTGGACCCCAGTTTGTTGGGATGAGGTTGGACACCGAATGATGGAGCGGACGGAGGTAGTCCTACAGACTACCAAGAATATTCAGCAGATTAGGCAGCGACTGCAGAGTGCTCAGAGTCGACAGAAGAGTTACGCCGTTAGACGCCGATCCGAGTTAGAGTTTCAGGTGGATGATATGGTGCTCCTAAAGGTCTCGTCCTGGAAGGGTGTGATTTGCTTAGGAAGCGGGGGAAATTGGGTCCCCAAAACATTGGGCTGTTCAAGGTCATTGCCAGGGTTGGCAAGGTGGTGTACAGGTTAGAGCTTCCAGAGGAGCTTAGTCGGATCCACAACACTTTCCATGTTTCGCAGCTACGTAAGTGCATTGTGGATCAGGAGGCAGTGGTGCTATTAGATGATATTCAGGTAGATGAGCACCTGAATTACATGGAGAGGACTGTGTCCATACTTGAGAGGAAGACAAAAATTTTGTGGAATAAGGAGATACCTTTGATGAAGGTACAGTGGAAGCGTCGGAAGGGATCTGAGTGCATATGGGATTCAGAGGCAGAAATGCGGGAGCATTACCTGACATTGTTCATTGCACCGGACTTCGAGGGCAAAGTCTAATTCAAATGAGGGAGAGTTGTAACGCCCTGATTCTCAGGTATTGATTTAAATAAGAAATCTTTTGTTTCCAAGGTCTACTCGATGAGTTGGTTGCCCTACTCGTCGAGTAGTAGCGGGTTGGTTCGCGAATTTAGTGGCCTATTCTCTGAGTCCAAGAAGGGACTCTACGAGTAGGAGCTGGCAGATGAAACCCTAAATCCCGGGGTTTTGCACCCTACTGAAAGAAGCACAAGCCTCCTTTGGCCTCTTTACAGTCCATTGAGAGTCCAGAAAGGCCCTAACTCGAGTGTGTGTGTATTCTTTGAAGGTTTAAGCTTGGAGGAAAGTTTTGGTGAAGGAATCACTTGAGAAGCAAGCTACTTGAAGCAATAGTTTGTGGGTTTCAAGTTCTGCATCAGAAAGGGCTCTCTTGAAGGTATTAGATCATTTTTTTCCTTGGCTCATTTTCTCCTAAACCCTTTTGTGCATGAGTTTAGGAATGGGTTCTTGTGTTTAAGCCAAGATCTGAAGTTGCAACTTCAGATCTGGAGTCCCCTTGACTTCTAGATTCATAAAGCCATCAACCTTGTCTAGTATGAGCATTCTCTCAAGGACGTGACTTCATTTCAAGCTTAGTTGTGCCATTTTAGGGTCTTAAAGCCTTGCATGCACGTAAAGTTTGCAACTTTACGTGATAATCAAGCCTAAGGAAGTTGGATCTGCAATTTGGGGCCTTGGCATGGCTTGAAAAGTGTCTGCATGATTAAAGGGCTGAAGGGACTCAGCGAGTCGCATACTCGACTCGGCAAGTTATATGAAGATAGGCATTGAACTCGATGAGTTGGATGAACAACTCGATGAGTCCAATGAAGATTTTCGTAGACTCGACGGGTTGGATGAACAACTCGGCGAGTCAGTTAAGGTTTCCCCAAATTGATGAATGTGTGTGAACATGTCGAGTTGCAAGAAGGAAAACTCGATGAATGGACTTAGGGCTTCGATCGCAAACCTTAGGAACTCGACAAGTCACTCCGGGGACTCGGCGAGTGGACGAGTATCTCGAGGAACTCGGCGAGTAGTCGAGGGTACTCGACAAGTAAGGGTCAACATGGACTGTTGACCTTGACTGTTGACTTTGACTTTGACTAGGGGTTGACTAGTTGACTTATGGGTTACCTTGAAAAGTTGAGAACTTAAGAGTATGATTCTATTATGATAATAGGTGGTGGAGTTTGTGGCCGTGATCTGAGAGTTGGAGTTTAGTTACCGAGCCGACATTTGCAAGGTGAGTTATCCTCACTATACTAAGGGGTCTAAGGCACCGAGGCCAGCCCATTGAATATGTTATCCTAGCATTTTTAGTATGTTGAGTATGAAGTTAATGTTGCATGCTCAGTGGTTATGCCAGTTAGGTAGATCTATAGGACTACCTGTGTTGATATATGATTATCTGCATGCTTAGTGGTTATTCCAGTTAGGTAGATCTGTAGGACTACCCGTGTTACATAATTATATCCATGCTCGGTGGTTATGTTATATGTTCATATGTTATGTGGGATGCGTTGAGGTGGAACTACTTAGTGTGCGGTAACCAACAAACCCGGGAGAATTCCAATTACGAGCTAAGGGAGACTCGTACTGTGGGCTCGATAGCAAGCCAGATGGGAGCTGTGGGCCCGCAAGGCAATCCAGACTCACACTGTGGGCCCTGGGGGTAATCCAGTCTGTAAAGCTGTGGACTCGTTGCATTCTGTTCAGTTTGTTATGTTATGATGTTGTTGACATGGTTTTGTGGACTGTATGTGTATCGGTATTTTGGAGGAACTCACTAAGCTTTCAGGCTTACAGTTTCAATTTGTTGTTTCAGGTATTTCAGGGGATCGGGGCAAGGCAAAGGCATGATCGTATAACTCCTCACTTTTTATGAATTTGTTTATGGGATTCTCTGATATGATACATTTTGAAAACAAGTTTGTATGTTTAATGGATTTGAAATGTTTTAAAAGTTTAAATTGGCTTGAATTTTTATGGGTGTTACAAAAAACATCAAAATCTAACAATGACACTAATACATCAAAATCTAAAAAAAAGACACTAATAAAACTAAAACTTTCAAATTGGGAAAAAAACATCAAAATCTAACAAAGACACTAATACATTCTAAATGAATAATGTTGCTAAGAATCACTTTCAGTTTTGTGGTCCGTTCTTCAAGCATCAACTTCAGTTACCGTATTCATACTGTTGGAGAAATATCCACGTTTCAGTCTCTCTCAGACATTTCGTCAAAAAAAATTGATACACTTTCATTGAGCATGTTAAAATGTACCAAAATATTTAACATATATTCGTCATGTTAACTTACGTTAAAAGACAATAAGAATTTTGAATGGCATACCAAAAAATAACATATGCAACTCATATTCTCTAATAAGAGGTTCAATGACTCAATCTTGCTAGTTTTTAATCAATTAATAAAAGAAACTGTGACAACCCAAAATTTTCATTCTGGACAAACCATATCAAGCCAATAGAAGTAGAGCAGTTACAGTGAAAATTCAGACTTCGAGTATAAGTTTGACAGTTTTCAGGATTTTACACTTAAGGAGATATTAGGAGAGTGGATGCACTAGGGTTTTGTGCAACACTGTTATTCCAAGACTATAGGACATTAGAGTTCGTTCCAGGAATAAAAATATTTTCTGCCAAAAATATCTCAGGACTATAAATAGAATTCTGAACCAAATTGGTTCATTTGTTTAATTCCATTTAGAGAAAAGTCAAAATTCTCTCTCACGGATCTTCGGGTTTTTATCCCAAATTGTGAGTAACTCTTTCTAGTAGTGTTAGAAAGCTTTAATTGTGTTCATAACATAGATTACATAGCTAAATCATCCGACTTAGGAGTTTACTCCCCAAGGTGTTCTTGGGCGGTAAACTCCCGAAACTAAGCCTAGATTGTCCCCCGTGATGTACTACTACCTTGGACATGTATAGGAGTGTATTAGGGACATGAAATCAACCAACAATCACCCAAGTTTGGGAGTTCACGGCCCAAGAATATCTTAGGCCGTAAACTCCAAAAATAATGCTCTAAATGGTGCTTTTAAGCCACCCAAGGCTTAGACTTTACTTTAGACATGTACCCTAAAGTGTTTAGAACCTAGAAAACATAAGGAACCACAAGTGTTGAGGAGTTTACGGCCAAGACAAGTTCTTGGGCCGTAAACACCTATAAAGGGGTCAAATGACACCCTAACTCCTTCCTTAAGCCAAGAGACCAATTTGGGCATGTACCTAAATGAATTTTGGACTAGCTAACACACTTAGAACACCAAGAATAAGGGAGTTTACGGCCCAAAAGGTTCTAGGGCCGTGAACTCCATAAAATGGTGCCAAATGGTGCCATAAACTCTTATAAAGCCAAGTACAAAAGCCTAGTTTAGTTCCTAGTTAATTTAGAGACTTGAAAACACCATAAACACCCTCCCTAGGGAGTTTACGGCCGTAAACTCCAAGGATATATGGTCCCTGGGCCGTAAACTCCTTAAAGGAGTTAATATGGCACCCAAACACTTGATTTAGCCTTGAAACAATTCACCACATGAGTTGTATAATTGATAGACTTCATTTAGGGGATTTGTTGAGAGTTTATGGTCAGGAGCTTACTCCCCTGGGCCGTAAACTCCAAGACATATGGTCATTTGACCATAAACTTCCATTAGAGGCATTGCACTCCTTTGTTGCAACCCATTAGCCTCCTAACACTTGACCAAAAGTGTTTTCCTCGCGTTTAAATGTTTATACTTGTGTAATTAGTGTTTTAATCACTAATTATATATACATATGTCTTCATATGTAATTAAGATCATTGTGTGTGTCTAAAGTCTTCACTTGACACCGAGCACTTGCCCGATCCTTCCTTACGATAACAGTCCGTTCAATTCCAGTCACTTACTGCAGGTGAGTTCATACCCCTTAACTAATGTTTTAAACTATTTTTAAATGTTTTATGGGGGGGGGATACAAGTAGAATCATGCTATTTATTATATCAATCACATGTGATTAATAAGTAGAATTATGCTAGTTATTACATCAATCACATGTGATTAATATGCATCATCCAAATGATTTACTACACATTAGCCGTTTTTCCAAACAGTTTCCTTCAAATGATTTTTATAAAAATTTTATATGTTTTAAACTCCTTATTACACTTTACATTTTACTCTGTATACTATATTGCAAACTTATTTAAAATTGTGTTTCAAACAAATGTTTCTTTATACTAAACTGTTTTATCAAACCCATGCCTTCAAATTGTTTTATAGATTTACATCAAGTTGATCTTTTCTTAAGATATTAATTTTGTTCAAATGTTTTACAAAACTTATTTATGCTTTTATATTATAAATTGCATGCCTCTATATGTATAGTAATATAAGAAATGTTTAAAAGACTTAGGAAGGCTATCCACCCTATTTCCTTTTCGCGCTTGAGATGTGGTCTGGTGGGATATCGGGTAATCGTCCGAAAGTCGTTTAAATATTAGTTATATATCATGTGTACATATATAGTCATAAAAGACCCTTCCAGTTCATCAGATACCCTTGGGTAGCAAGGGTATACATCCACATCCATACGTATCAGTTAGATTACTAGTAAACTACCATATGGGTAGTTTAGGAAGATACTAGAACTATTACTAGAATGCAATATCATACAATGAGTCAGTTCATGCATGAGTCAATACTTTCTAGATCATTACTGTACATTACTATACTTGCTAGGTAGAGAGCACATACATGACAACAATAACATTATTACATTACTATACTTGCTAGATAGAGAGAACATTACAGCTAGCACACGTGGAACATTTCAGTACACTACTATACTATTACATGATCAGACTTACATAAGTACAATTACATGATCACACTTATATGAGTACTTTTAAATAGATATTATAGGATGAGTTCTATTACATATTATATGTATAGACTCTGTTATAAAATCCTCATTCTTATCTTTACCTTGTGGTTCAATCACATAATCGACGAGATAGATTGGATTTAATATCCTAATACCAAAGGATACGTTGCGGGATTGACCATTCCTAGAATCTCTGTTAGCTACAGAGGTAAAAGCACATCCATGGATGTCAATGGTTGATACCATTACCGGTATACTTTTGGGGACTAACTATTCCTATACCCAGCTGTTAGCAACAGAGGTAAATGTACATCTACGGATGTCTTCAGTTAACATTGTTAGTTGCCCTTGTTCCAAAGGGTAATACTAATGCAGTTAGGTCTTGGTAGAAGACTACATTCAGAAAAGTTAGGTCTTGGTAGAAGACTACATTCAGAACAGTTAGGTCTTGATAGAAGACTACATTCAAAATAGTTAAGTCTTGATAGAAGACTACATTGAGAACAGTTAAGTCTTGGTAGAAGACTCCTTTTGTTACTAATAGGAATCATAGGGATTTCTAGGTTTATTCAAACGTTTACAGTTGTTTTACAAACATCTTCATACTTACAATTCATATACAAATTCTTACATAAAAATACTTACATACAAATTAAGACACTAAAATACTTATGATCTCACTAGCTTCAAAGATGATACTCGCTTTCAAAATTACTTGTATCCTCAGGTCATCATAGACAGGTACCATTGCATGGAGAAAGGAAGATGGAGCTTGTTCAAGACTCATCTTTCATTTTGATTTATGCTTTAGTGTTTATCAAAATTTGACAGAACACATTTGTATAATAATTATTTTATTAATGCAATGGATGATGTTGTTGCTTGTTTACTACTTTACATTGTTGTGATATTATACATGACGTCCTCCGCCCTAGAACGTTTCCGCCGTTCTTGGTTTTGGGGTGTGACAGATTGGTATCAGAGCATTGTTTATAGTGAATTAAGTATATCAACCCATAAAAGATATACTAACTATAAATACGTAAGGGATTAAAAATACTCTGACCAAGAGTTTATACTTTAAATAATAAAATATTTAAGTAAGTATACGTGCTGCATTCATACTAAAATCAGTGTCACTAGGACAGTACAAAAGAATTACGATTGTTGGGCAACTCAAGTGGGCTTAGAGACATATGGTCAAAATTGGGAAGATATAGCCTGATCACCTATATTATCCGACGGTTGACTAGCATGTGCCTAAGTTTAATTGTGTGGTTGCAACAATGCTAAAATCTTACCAACCCTACCACAATGAGAACAATAGAACATAACATTAAAATTAAAATACTATAGGGGTATTTGGTGTTACTATAAAGTACTTTATACTTGAGAACTAAAACAGGATCTTCATTTCTAAGTTGAAAGTTGCTAAGTGGATACACTAAGGCTATATGTAATTAGGATGTTATAGACTTAGAATCTGTTAAAATTTTGCCTTACCCCTATTCTGTGTGAATTTGGAATTAAGGTCACTTATTCGAAGGTCTATCCTATTTAGATTACACATAGCTGGTATGCACTTCACAAATAGCGATGTAACTAATGAAGGTTTTCTAAATAATTATCTAGATAGTTCGTCGAATAATTATTTTCTTACCCCCAAATTCTCGCATAGATAACATAGCTGGACTCCATCCCCTCGACAACCAGTATCTTCCGAATGAAGTCATATCTGGTTGGTTTGGAGAAGAACCAGAGAATGATCATCCTATCCCCTTGAATGATCATCATGATGAAGACCTTTCGCTTGATGCTAACTCTGAACCAGAGGTTGAGAACCTACCCCGAGCATCTCCCTTTCCAAATTCCTAACCCTCGTCCGAATTTTCATGGCCTGACCCCTGAGTGGGTGGAATGCTTGGAAACAAGGAGCCAAGGACAAGATCAGCCCATGCCATTTAATGGCGACCGAAACTTTTACTACGTGAACAATGGGGGCTCAGCGTACTGAATCTTGCCAATCTTGGTCCGCAGAGTGGCCCGAAATGAGATTCAAGCAGGACAGCCCTATATCAGATTTCCGAAGTTGTCACCGATGCGAGAATGCATACCCTCCGCACTATTCGTCTAGAATACGCTCACAAGAGATCAGAGAGAAACCATGAAACCCTGCTGCAAGCGCTGGCGGAATCACGAGCCGAAGTCATAGAGCTCCGAGTACGCCAAATGGTGTGCGAAAGACACCTACTTGACATGGAACATCAATTGGCTGAACTAAGAGTTCACCAGAGGGATGACCGTCGCCAGTAGTAGACGCTTTACTTTATTTTCCGTATAAAAAGGAATCGTGTTTTTCTGTCTATGCCCGATGTGGCATTTTCTATGAAATTACCTTGTACCGTAAGTACTTTAGTTAGGTCTTTATGCTGTCAAGAACTGTCTTCTCTGGATATGATGTAAGACCTTTACAAGGTCATTTTCCCGAATTTTTACGTCGTGAATATCAAAGATATTGACAGCCGGCTAACTTCTATGTCATTCTTTATTCAAGTACTCTAATCATACTCTCATTGGAGTCTATCTGAAACCTGCTTTAGTCAAGTCATTGGACTATAGCAAGTTAGATCCAGAGACATTTCCCAGTCTCTTTTAGTGGTTGGATCTTGTTATTCACCAACCCACGATACCTCGGCTTGAACAATAAACGTCTTGAGACCATTCTACGAACTTACTTCCACCCGTTACTAGGACTGCATCATAGGGATGTAGGTCAACCCTTCATAAACACACTTCTACTCATTACAAGGACTGCATCATAAGGATGTAGGTCAAACCTTCGCGAACATACTTCCATTCTGTACTAGGACTGCATCATAGGGATGTAGGTTAAACTTTCGAGAATGTAGTCGTACTCTTTACATGAACAATCTAAGTACATCAGGGTCAACCAGAATCGCTCACAAAATCCTTATCTTTCGTGTTACAGAATCATGTCGTCATCCGGAAGCAATCAGTCGATCAGCGAAACCTCCGCTTTTCCTATGGACGCCGCTACCTTTCAAACAGTAGTTACAGCTGCTGTGGTGGCTGCTGTAACCGCGGTCCTTGCGCACCGTAGCGCTATCAGCACAGTCAATGCTGCTGATGGGAATGAAGTTTCCAGTCGTGGTATCCATCCAGGAAGTCGCCAAATAGTAACAGTCACAGGCTCGCAAAGCCGAAAAGCAGAGAACAAGAAACGAAAGCGTCAAGCCCGGAAAGGACGCAAGAGATCCCAAAGGCTGGCTATACAACAGCAGCAAGTGGAAACCCCTGCCGTTCCCATACCGGGCAGACCATACAAAGGAACACTCCCGAAGTGCGACCGGTGCAACTACCACCACGAGGGAATGTGCCGAGCCTTGCAATGCGATAATTGCAACAGGATGGGGCACATTGCTCGTTTCTGTAGAACTACCTCCACCACTGGGGCAAGCCTAGCTTGCTATAATTCTGGTGAGTTTGGGCACTATAAAAGAGACTGCCCGAAGAAGGAAATCAAGGAAAGAACCCATGTCCCCATAAATCCCACTCGACACTTCACTTCTACCACCAAAGTTGGTGCTGTCCAGATATGTCACCAATGCGGTGAAATTGGACACTTCAAGAAAGATTGCCTGATAGCAAAGAACTCGGGTGCTGATGGGAAGATTCTCAGGATCACAGCTGCAGGAGAGCCTGCTCCGGAACCATGTTAAATGTAATTTAGGCGTTTCGTTGTAACAGACTTATAAACTATCCATAACTAGTGCAACTAGAGTCTTACTTTTTGCGAGATCCTGTCAGTATAGAGATTCTCGTGCTGCGTATACTTGTCTTTTGTAGTATACCTTATTTTCCGCAACAATTATCTTGTTGTAAGCCTAAAGTATTGTAACTCTGTTGGTGGTTGCACGGTTGTAATTTGTCTGTAAAACGTCTTATGTTCAAATCTAATGTCTTTAAGTTTTAGTATGATTCCGACATTATCATACGACTCGATTCGATTTGATCCTCACGAAAACAGCTTCATACGTACATCTCTTTCTTCTAGATCATTTTCCCAGCGAATCCGTCATATCAGAACACCGAAGTACTCATGCCAGGAGTACCTCTTAGTTATTTTCTTTCCGAAGAAATCCCCGAAGTACCACTCGTGCAGTGCGTCAAGTTTAATCCAAGGATTCATGCGATTGATCTATCACTGAGGAAGGTATACATAAGAGTGAAATATAATCAAGCTTCTATAGGTTTAGAATTGATGATTCCACTTTAACTTCTTTTTCCACGATAGGATGTGAGCTTAAAGAAGAATCAGTTATTCGACTACCTTTTCAATCTTAGTTATATACGACTCGTATACCCGAAGTTGTGATTGTGAAACCATGTATGAATTCTAATATGAGCTTCAGGACAGAGAACTGCTCAAGACTACGAGTAACCACATCGTCATGTGAACAAACTTAGAACCCAATACGACTCACGTAAATAGATCATCCTATAGTTTAAACACCCACGGAGATACCAGAACAGTACAAACAACTTAGCGAACTACACATAAATAGAATTAGAAGACTAGGTTTCTCACCCTAGAGAACCCCGGTCATATTCTTCCAGAGATCGATGGATCGCATTGTATGTACCTTGGTTATCGAGGACTCCGTCAAGATTTTTTTCATTAGAAATCGTTATCTCTGCCTCACGTAGACGAATGGTTGAGCAAACACAAGGAAAGAATTACTTTCAGAAATGGATCTGAGATCCGAATATCACCAGTTCGAGTGTTAGGAAAGGATGTACGGAAGACTATCTTCCGAACTCGATGCGGACACTTCGAGTCCGTAGTGATACCCTTCGGATAGGACCAATACGCCCATAGCTTTCATGAGCTAAACGAATAGGGTACGTCTTTCTTACTTGGATCAGTTCGTCATTTCTCCATGTAATGACTTACTTATCTACCCTCGTAGTAAGAAGAAAACCCATGGAAACATTTCCTACAGAGGAACTTTTAGCGATGTTCTCAAAGCACGAGTTTTGAAATTGAAGAGTCAAATTTCTATGACACACTATTAGTAATGTGGGAAATTTGTGAGTAATCTTTCAACTTGTCAAAACCGTTGAGCATTTGTCGACACCGGAGACACCGACAGTCATTCGCCAAATTCTAGGTCTTATAGACCTACTGTCATAGTTTATCCAAAAACCCTCGCAAATCATAGGAAACCGTACGACTTTGACCCAGCAAGGGGTGGCCTTGTCTGGGAAGTTAAACAAGAAAAAGAAACCATTGGAATTCCAAGTGAGTGACCAAGTTCCTTAGGAGAACTCACTCTGGGAATGACTTAATACGCTTTGGATCACGTGGAAAGCTAAATCCAATATAGTTAGGACCTCCGAGATTCTTATCAGAATCAGTCCTGTGTCTCGCACACCCTAGACCTACTCCGCGAACTCAGTAACGTACATCCTACTCTTCAGGTCTCGATCGTGAAACCATACCTTTCCGTTAGGACTCTTGTAAGTACACTCGTCGAGATCCTCGCCTTCGTATTAGAACCGTAGTGACCCTCGACCGAGAGGTCAAGCGGACGAAGCAACACCGTCGCCAGTTAGTGAAGGTTCGTTGGAATGCCAACCGAGAACCCGATTTCACTTAGGTGCGCTAGAACCAATCGATTAGGAAGTTTCCTCCTCACGACTCGATCATTCGTACATACTTCCTTGCCTAAATTCTAATTTCGGGACGAAATTCCCTTCAACAGGGGGATGATGTGACAACCCGAAATTTCCATTCTGAACAAACCATATCAAGCCAACAGAAGTAGAGCAGTTACAGTGAAAATTCAGACTTCGAGTATAAGTTTGGCAGTTTTCAGGATTTTACACTTAAGGAGATATTAGGAGAGTGGATGCACTAGGGTTTTGTGCAACACTGTTATTCCAAGACTCTAGGACATTAGAGTTCGTTCCAGGAATAAAAATATTTTCTGCCAAAAATATCTCAGGACTATAAATAGAATTCTGAACCAAATTGGTTCATTTGTTGAATTCCATTTAGAGAAAAGTCAAAATTCTCTCTCACGGATCTTCGGGTTTTTATCCCAAATTGTGAGTAACTCTTTCTAGTAGTGTTAGAAAGCTTTAATTGTGTTCATAACATAGATTACATAGCTAAATAATCCGACTTAGGAGTTTACTCCCCAAGGTGTTCTTGGGCGGTAAACTCCGGAAACCAAGCCTAGATTGTCCCCCGTGATGTACTAATGCCTTGGACATGTATAGGAGTGTATTAGGGACATGAAATCAACCAAGAATCACGCAAGTTTGGGAGTTCACGGCCCAAGAATATCTTAGGCCGTAAACTCCAAAAATAATGCTCTAAATGGTGCTTTTAAGCCACCCAAGGCTTAGACTTTATTTTATACATGTACCCTAAAGTGTTTAGAACCTAGAAAATATAAGGAACCACAAGTATTGAGGAGTTTACAGCCAAGACAAGTTCTTGGGCCGTAAACACCTATAAAGGGGTCAAACGACACCCTAACTCCTTCCTTAAGCCAAGAGACCAATTTGGGCATGTACCTAAATGAATTTTGGACTAGCTAACACACTTAGAACACCAAGAGTAAGGGAGTTTACGGCCCAAAAGGTTCTAGGGCCGTAAACTCCATTAAATGGTGCCAAATGGTGCCATAAACTCTTATAAAGCCAAGTAGAAAAGCCTAGTTTAGTTCCTAGTTAATTTAGAGACTTGAAAACACCATAAACACCCTCCCAAGGGAGTTTACGGCCATAAAATCCAAGGGTATATGGTCCCTGGGCCGTAAACTCTTTAAAGGAGTTAATATGGCACCCAAACACTTGATTTAGCCTTGAAACAATTCACCACATGAGTTGTATAATTGATAGACTTCATTTAGGGGATTTGTTGAGAATTTACGGCCAGGAGCTTACTCCCCTGGGCCGTAAACTCCAAGACATATGGTCATTTGACCATAAACTTCCATTAGAGGCATTGTACTCCTTTGTTGCAACCCATTAGCCTCCTAGCACTTGACCAAAAGTGTTTTCCTCGTGGTTAAATGTTTATACTTGTATAATTAGTGTTTTAATCACTAATTATATATATATATATATATATATATATATATATATATATATATATATATATATATATATATATATATATATATATATACATATGTCTTCATATGTAATTAGGATCATTGTGCGTGTCTAAAGTCTTCACTTGACATCGAGCACTTGCCCGATCCTTCCTTACGATAACAGTCCGTTCAATTCCAGTCACTTACTGCAGGTGAGTTCATACCCCTTAACTAATGTTTTAAACTATTTTTAAATGTTGTATGGGGGGGATACAAGTAGAATCATGCTAGTTATTATATCAATCACATGTGATTGATAAGTAGAATTATGCTAGTTATTACATCAATCACATTTGTTTAATATGTAGCATCCAAATGATTTACTACATATTAGCCGTTTTTCCAAACAGTTTCCTTCAAATGATTTTTATAAACATTTTATATGTTTTAAACTCCTTATTACACTGTACATTTTACTATGTATACTATATTGCAAACTTATTTACAATTGTGTTTCAAACAAATGTTTCTTTATACTAAACTGTTTTATCATACCCATGCCTTCAAATTCTTTTATAGATTGACATCAAGTCGATCTTTTCTTAAGATATTAATTTTGTTCAAATGTTTTACAAAACTTATTTATGCTTTTATATTATAAATTGCATGCCTCTATATGTATAGTTATATAAGAAATGTTTAAAAGATTTAGGAAGGCTATCCACCCTATTTCCTTTTCGCGCTTGAGATGTGGTCTAGTGGGATATCAGGTATTTGTCCGAAAGTCGTTTAAATATTAGTTATATATCATGTGTACATATATAGTCATAAAAGGCCCTTCCAGTTCATCAGATACCCTTGGGTAGCAAGGGTATACATCTACGTCCATACGTATTAGTTAGATTACTTGTAAACTACCATATGGGTAGTTTAGGAAGATACTAGAACTATTACTAGAACGCAATATCATATAATGAGTCAGTTCATTCATGAGTCAATACTTTCTAGATTATTACTGTACATTACTATACTTGCTAGGTAGAGAGCACGTACATGACAACAATAACATTACATTACATTACTATACTTGTTAGATAGAGAGAACATTACAACTAGCACACGTGGAACATTTCAGTACACTACTATACTATTACATGATCAGACTTACATAAGTACAATTACATGATCACACTTATATGAGTACTTTTACATAGATATTATAGGATGAGTTCTATTACATCCACGGATGTCAACGGTTGATACCATTACCGGTATACTTTTGGGGACTAACTATTCCTATACCCAGCTGTTAGCAACAGAGGTAAATGTACATCGACGGATGTCTTCAGTTAACATTGTTAGTTGCCCTTGTTCCAAAGGGTAATACTAATGCAGTTAGGTCTTGGTAGAAGACTACATTCAGAACAGTTAGGTCTTGGTAGAAGACTACATTCAGAACAGTTAGGTCTTGATAGAAGACTACATTCAGAATAGTTAAGTCTTGATAGAAGACTACATTGAGAACAATTAAGTCTTGGTAGAAGACTCCTTTTGTTACTAATAGGAATCATAGGGATTTCTAGGGTTATTCAAACGTTTACAGTTGTTTTACAAACATCTTCATACTTACAGTTCATATACAAATTCTTACATAAAAATACTTACATACAAATTAAGACACTAAAATACTTATGATCTCACCAGCTTCAAAGATGATACTCGCTTTCAAAATTACTTGTATCCTCAGGTCATCATAGACAGGTACCATTGCAAGGAGAAAGGAAGATGGAGCTTGTTCAAGACTCATCTTTCATTTTGATTTATGCTTTAGTGTTTATCAAAATTTGACAGAACACATTTGTATAATAATTATTTTATTAATGAAATGGATGATGTTGTTGATTGTTTACTACTTTACATTGTTGTGATATTATACATGACGTCCTCCGCCCCAGAACGTTTCCGCCGTTCTTGGTTTTGGGGTGTGACAGAAACCATTTCAACAAAGTCAAAAATTTATAAAATTCCTTATTCACGGAAGCATTCAAACAACTGAAATCAAGAAAGTAGAACGCATAAATCAAAATTAGGTACACTTTCAAATACATCACACAATAAGTTCGACCCTGGAAATCTTCAAGCAATTCAAAAGAACCCATTTCAAGTAAGATCATATCATTAAGAACGCTACACTGATCTAATGAAATAGTATACATTGAAATTAAACATCTTCCAAGTCAAAAGTAGAATGTTTTTACAAATTAACAAACAGAGGAATCTGACCACAATCATTTTCATCCATGGTAAGATAAATCTGAAGTAGAAAGTTTTTACAAATTAGCAAACAGAGTTTGTTTGTGTTTCGTGATGTCTAGGTGGAGGTGGAGGTGGAGGTGGTTCGTGGCCCGTCTAATGTAGAACCGATGACCTTATCAAATTACTTAAGTATCCTTATTTATTTATTTAACTATGTTTTTGTTGAAAAATTGATTGGTCTACAATCATTCCTATATCCACAATATATATAAGTTTAATAAAAAACTATTATTAATCAAGAAACCAATGAACAATTACAAAGCGTAGAATTTAAAGGAGACAATGGACAAAGGAAGAAATGTAAATTTAAAGGAGACATGGGTGTAGCCCAACCTAAGGAATCACGGATCATAGGCCCACACCATAAGAATGAATGATTAACCAAATCAACCCCTTATATTTAATTAGTCTCTTTGATCACAAATTAATTCTTGATCAATACTAATTAAATAATAATATGATCTCATATTAATATATTAGAACTTATAATATATTAACAAATCATAAATATCCTCTTCTCAAAAGTCCATCCTATCAAACTGTCCTAGTGATATGCAACCCAAATGGACCATGCTACACTCGGGTCAAGTACATACCAATTATAGTCATGAGCTTAGACACCTAATCCAACAATGTCATGGCCTTTTTTGAGTTTTGGGTTTTACTCGGAAGGTTTTAAGGCTTAGGCATGTTGTTAGGAGCGTAGGGCTTCTCACCACTTTTTCGTGGATATAAGGTTCGTTGGAAACGGACCTCAGATGAGGAAGTTATGACACTTTGAAGTTATTGGCAATATTGGTCCCTAATGGAGATAAGTGGCAAGGAAATCCCATGCGTGCAAGGTGGCATGCGCGAGAGTATGCCCAACGTAGAAGGGATAAGTGGACGTGGGTGTGGGAGGCGTACACCCAGCATACAGGAAGCAGGCCCAACGTATGTTGAGAGCCCCCAATCCATAATTTTTAGGGTTGAGCAATATATGAAGAGCATTATGTCCTTTAGACCAACCTCCCTATCAACCTTAAACAACTCCTACGAAACCCTAATCCATAGTTTTTGTATTCTTATTCTTGGAAGGCCTTTTGGAGAGCATTTTGGTGTTTTGAACCATTCCCCAAGGAAGTGAAGGGCAAGGCAAGGTGTTGGTGCAAAGGAGAAGTTGTAGATCTGGGATTGTTGCTTCATTTCACACCTTTTCAAGGTATAAAGTTATGAACTTGGTGGTTATTCTCTTAGATCTCATTTAGGATTGGGTTTATGGACACTTTGGTCCCATGGATGAAGTCCCTTGTGTCCATGTCGTTTTTGGAACTTAGAATTGCTATTCTCAGTGTTATTTGGTTCATCGGATCATAATGTTGTCATCTTTGGGATTAAAATCCTTCCATGCTTTAGTTATGGCCATTTTCATGGAATTATATTACTATACTTTGAGTTTGGGTTCATTTGGGTCGTGTAAAGTAACCAAGTCTGTGAATTTATGAATTAAGACGTTGAAGAAGACATGTATATGTGATATGAGCCTCTGGAATAAAGTATTAAGTGCTTAATGGTATAATTGGTTTAATAGAGCAGTACGCTGGGCGTACAAGCATGTACGCACATCGTATAAGCCATACAGCCTGTACGCTTAGCGTACGGAGGAGTATGCTCCACACACTCATTGGATTTGGGCTTTGCGTTGTATGGGCCATTTCCATGGGCTGGTATGTTTTGCCTTACTATGCCATCTGGAATTGAACCTTTGGATTAGAGATGCATTATTGGGCCTTGCTTTGAGGCCCATGTGAAGGGATTGGGCCTAATTGGAAAGTGGGCCATGTATTGGGCCTTGTAGGAGTGTTTATCTATTTGGGCCAAGAGTTGGGTAGAGTTCATTTTAGGAAAAGAGAATGTGAGGGGTAGAATGGACTTATACCCCAGTGAGGACTTATGGCTAAGTTAAGAGAAACCAAACTTAACTAGTTTATGTGATGATTAGTGGCTCGGGGAATCTAGAGATCAGTACTTCGGGGATCTACCAGCTTGCAGCTAGAGGATTATCCGTGAGATCCAACTTTGCGAGGTGAGTTCCCTCCTGTTTGAACCGCTCGAAGGCACTAATGCATGCCCGTATTTAGGTTATGTGTTTTCAGATTATGATCGGATGCCGGATGGTTCCCGAGGAATGTTGGTATGCTTGATGTCTTTGTGATCTTTGCATGTGTCTATATTGGTTTGTTTATGGATTACAGTTTGATGTCGGGCGATGCCCAAGGAATGTCTATATACTTTTCGGATTACGGTTCGATGCCGAGCAAGGCCCGAGGAATGTTTATATGTATGATTCCGTACTACGGTTCGACGTCGGGGTGGCACCCGATAACTATGTGCATGTTTAGTTTTACTTGATGTCTTTGTGATACTTGTATATACCGAGTGGGGCTCAATGCCAGGGGGGCCTGATGCCGGACACTGTCTAATGTCGGGTGGTGCCTGATGAAGGGGCGGGGGCCCAACATATGTGATTATATGTATGGTATGTGGTAGTTTGGGGAGACTTACTAAGCTTCGTGCTTATGGTTTTCAGTTTTGGTTTCAGGTACTTCCAATTGCAAAGAGAAGAGCTCGGGATGACTGCATTTCACACACCATGATGTTTAGCCTAGGATATTTACTCTGATGTTTTGATTTGGAAACTATGATAATAGTTTTTTGAAATACTTTGACTCATATTTGATGGAATGTTTAGATAACTATGGTTTTATGTAATGGTTAAATTTTTGGTCATGAATTTTTGGGATGTTACAAGTTTGTATGAGAGTCTCGGTTTGAGGGATTCGGGTACACTCTCGGGTGTTTCTGAACTCAAACTTAGGACATGGTATGAAAAATTTTCAAAAGAAAATCATTTTTATAAAAAGGAATTTTAAAAGAGAAAAGGGTGTGGTGTATGCAATCAGCCGAGCTCAAGTAAATTCTCCCAAATTACCCATACACGTTTATGTTATGATATGAGTTGTGAATATGTGAATCACATGTTAGATTACAACTAAGGATATAAGAGAGATTCCTTTGAATGCTTATATGAGCTTGTAGATTTTCATGCTAGAATTGATCACATAGTGGTAGGATAGCCTGTTTAGGTTATGCCTGATTGTATGAGCCTTTGAATTGCATGCTAGTACAGATTCCTGATTAAAGGATATAATAGTTTGATTGGATTATGTTGGTTAGATTTTCCATTGTCTGAATGTTGCTTGGTTTGTGCTTTGTGGGACTCTTAGCGATGTGAGCTAGCTACTATGTGAATATGCTAAGTCACATAAGGCACATGCTAGATAATCTCAGAGTGATGAACTTAACCCTATTTTGAAACTCTTGTCTAAGTCGAACCGTTCTAGGGATGAGTCTTGTACTCGAAGGATTATCTGATTTCTATTGCATGTGGCTATATTCATGAGGTAGCTAGTTGACATTGATAGGAAATCCTTCAGCAATTGAGGACTGGGTGGGTTCGGGAACCTAGGAGAGCCTAGGATATGCTGCAATGGGTTGGTTGTATGGTTCAGTGAGTACTGGCATACTGGTTTGAAGAAGTGACTTAGAGGACTCGGGAGGATTACTGAGGAAAGTCTGGATAGGTATGGAAGGTAGTATTGGGCCCGTACTACTGAAATCATAGGATCCATACTCGAATCAGTGAGAGTCTTGGAGAATCTAAGAAGCTTATGAGAGGTGGATTCTTGGGTATTATTTGATTGTTGGCTTGAGTTTGGAGATGAGATCTTAAGGAGGTTTAGGTTATGGTTCTAGTTCGGTTTCCAACTCAGGTGCAGGTACTGAGCCGATCAACTAGCAGACACTGGAGTTCATCTCGTCGAAGATTACCGGTAGTATTTTACAGCGGACTCCTGTGATATTTGGTTCAGTCAATGAGATGATTTTGGAGGTATTGGATAATAGTCTCGGGGCCTTTCAGACCGAGATTGTAACAGGGCAGTTGGGGGCTCTTCTGGAGCCCGAAGCTTGTGGATCTCTAGGATCCTTCTGGAAGGAGGATTTTATTGTTAGCTTTTGTTGTTTGAGATCGGAGGTTAGTTGTGCATCAGGTATTCAGGAGACTCAACTTCAAGATTGGATTGCCGCAGAGGTTTTGCAGGCCCACCGCGAGGAGTTACCCGATATCATTAGGCGTGTCACCGATAGAGTGGTTGCCGGGATCGAGATGTGGGCCTAAACTATTCAGGTGGTTGATGAGGTGGTCAGGGTGACCTAGAAGTAGGAGATTGGTTTAGATAGTCAAATGAGGAAGAGGATGCGGACTTCCAGTCTGACTCGACAATCTGGGCAGTTGGATGCTGCCGTAGCTGGTGTCAGAGACCCGAGGGGTCGAGATGGTCGTACGAGGGAAGAGGGGACATGGGAGGATGTACAGATCAAGTCTAAGTACGACAGGTGCGGATGGAAAGGTCACAAAGCACATTAGAAGTAGAGTTTGTTGGATTAGGTGTCTAAGCCCATAAATATTTTTGGTATGTGCTTGATTTGATTATGAACATGGTCATTTTGGGTTGCCTTCACTCATGCAACTTGATAGGATGACAAGAGGAGAGATAGTAGAATTTATTATATGAATAATATATTAGTACATAAAATGGTTTTATTAATATATTACAAGATTAATATATTATTTGGAAATCATATTATTTAATTAGTATTAATCAAAAATTAATTTGGAATTAATTTGGTGATCAAAAGAGACTGATTAAATTAAGGGGAATGATATTGCAATTAACTGTTAGTTGCTAGTTGGGTTATGGATTCCTAATAGAAGAGATTGGACGAAATCTATGGGAAGCCCATAAGGATTTCGTCCAAGGGGCCTTCCAGAAGGGCTCCATGGATTGCTTAAGGCCTAAGAAAGGAAATCACGGTTTCCACCTTAAAACCCTAATAGCTTCAACTATAAATAGACCCTTATACGTGAGAATTCAGTACTAATGCTTCTGTAGGTTGCCCTAGCCGAAATCTTCTTCTATCCTAATTCATCTTGTTGCATTGAGTGTTTGTGACTCCATTAGAGGTGCAACACTTGGGGCACTAAGCTTTCAGAAGTCAAGATCAAGAAGCATGAAACTTGTTATTGCAACATAAGAAGAGAGGTAAACATTCTAACCCTAATCATATGTGATTTTCGATATATGTATGCTAGTCATAGGGTTATTGCTTTGGTATTCATAGTTGTATGTTCATTATAGAAAACCTAGATCCAAAGAAATTAAGGTTGCATGTACACCATAGGAATGATGTTATGCTCAAAAATCCACGATGGTATTAGAGACTAGGTCATTTTTCTAGTGAATACATGCAAAAGTGAACTACCAAGGATCAGAAAATCGAAAAATTGCTGTCTGACTGGCTGAATCGCCGAGTCCATGTATGGACTCGATGAGTTGCATGAACTAGACAAGTCCCATAGTGGACTCGACGATTTGGGAGTCCTGGTGCCGAGATTTTTGATTTTCTAGCCAGATTTTGATTAGGATATTTACCAAAACTCGTTATTCGTGCCTAAATTCGATTTTTTATGATTGGTATGGATATCCGTATCAAAACTGATGGAATGGTTAAATATGGATAATATTGTAACATCCAAAATTTCCAAACAATTAAAACCTTTCGAAACTACCCATTTTATTAGCGTTGTTACAAAAAGGTTTTCAATACATTATTTAACAGAGTAATTTCCCAGGTTCATATCATAAAACACCAACGCGAGGAACAGTACGATCACGCCTTTGCCTTGCCACAGACTCTTGAGAACCTGAAACATAAAACCACAACTGTAAGCCCGAAAGCTTAGTGAGATACCCCCAGAATACCAACCACATATACGCCTTTCCAGGCCCTGACCTTCCGGTCCATGTGTCTCAGGGGACTTCCGTCCCTGCTGGGTAAACCTTCCGGTCCTACCCACGCCGACCTTCCGGTCCATCACACAACATAATCGCCTTCCGGCCCATAACATATTGCCTTCCGGCCCATAAGCATAAAATGCACATAACAAGCAATCATATAGCAGTTCATAGACAACAATCGATCAACAGATCACATATCATAGCATTACTCTAACAAGATACCGGTCTAGCCGGTCACTAGCATAACATTACCCTATGAATCAGTCAACATACTAAATGCATAAATACGCCTTTCCAGGCCATGACCTTCCGGTCCACATAGCAATGCCTTCCGGCCCATAACATAAAATGCCTTCCGGCCTATATCATAACAATGACAACTACCCGGATTTCCATCCGATAAAAAGGGTCGGCCTTGGTGCCATAAACCCTAGCGATATAGTGAGAATAACTCACCTCGAAACTGCCGACTGAACAGATAGCTCAAGCTGCTCCGATCGCTGATACGATCTCCACCTCTGGACAGTCACCAATGCACTGAACTCAAACAATAACAACAATTACTAAAATACCCCTGGAACCACTGGTCAATCCTTGGTCAAAGACAAGGTCAAAAGTCAACCCCTGACTGACCCTACTCGCCGAGTCAACCCTAAGACTCGCCGAGTCCCCATGCTCAGAACTTCACTCAACCCGCGACCTAACTCGCCGAGTCACCCCAACACTCGCCGAGTTCAACGACTCTGAGTCCACTCACCCTTAACTCACCGATTCCTTAAGACACCCTTTCTACACGTCGAGTATCCCCTTTTTACTCGACGAGTTCCTCCTGGAAGAATCGCGGGGCCACCCCGACTCAACTCGCCGAGTCTGAAGAACAACTCGACGAGTCCCAGTTAATCTTCAAGCTACTCGCCGAGTCTGTTCATCGAACTCGGCGAGTCCATGCCATGCAACCGCTCAAACCGCATCCTGGGATAAGGATGGTTCCGAAATACCCACGCATGGGACCTTCTGGACCTCTAAAGGTCCTAATACAGGGTTATATTCGTTTGGGTAACAAAGTAATAATCCATCTAATCACCAAATGGGTTCCATAAACCCTAGATCCATGCACACATCAATATAACAGAAATGATCCGAAATATTACCTGAATAACACACTCTCTGTGTCCCCAAACCTCAGAACTCGAATCCCTTGCAGTTCCTTTAGCCAAGACTCTTCTCCTCCTTGCACCACAATTTCTTCAAGTCACCAATGGCCTTCAATCTTGCTCTAGATGCCCACAGCCGCTTAGGGTTCTTCTCAGTCGACTAAAAGACGGGCAATGACGGCATATAGTGCGTTATATACGACCCAAACCTGAACGGTTAGGGTTTTCGCTAAACAGCGTAGACTCGCCGAGTCCATATCGGACTCGTCGAGTCCAGTCGCGAACCCGCGACCAAGTCTGCGATCCTACTCGGCGAGTCTAGGCTCCAACTCGCCGAGTCCCCTCTTAAAACACCCCCAAAATCATACTTATATCAATATTTGAAATTCCGGGCTGTTACAACTCTCCCCCACTAGAACTAGACTTCGCCCTCGAAGTCTCACTCTGAAAATAGCCCCGGATGCTGCTCCCACATATCACGTTCCAGATGACAGTTCATTTCCGATCCCCTCCGGTGCTGCCACTGAACTAACCCAGAGGTATCTCCTTATTCCTCAGAACCTCGATCTTCCGTTCTCTGATGACCACTGGCTTCTCGGCATAATTCAGGCTCACATCCACCTGAATGTCTTCTAATGGAACCACTGCCGACTCATCGGCTATATACTTCCTCAATTGCGACACATGAAAAAAATATCGTGGATTTGTCTCAAATCCGTGGGCAACTCCAAACGATAGGCCACCCAGCCTACCCCCGCAATCACATGAAAAGGTCCAGTATACCGGGGCCCCAACTTGCCCCTCTTCCTGAATCGAATCACTCCTCTCCAAGGAGAGGCCTGCAGGAATACGAAGTCACCGACCTGAAACTCAAGCTCGGACCGACGTCTGTCTGCATAACTTTCCTGTCGGCTCTGGGCGGTCAATAACCTCTGTCTAATCTGCTGAATCTGCTCTGTCGACTGAAGCACGACCTCTGTACTGCACATCACTCTCTGTAATCGAAAATTACCCAAGATGCAACTCTGCTCTAAATCTCAACGATCACTCGACCCATAAGGGTTAGAAAACCATGAACCACCGGATCCACGATCCAAAGCCCACTTTGTCCATTCCGGACCGACTGAGAGATCCATTCTCACTCTCAGAGCAACTCTCACAAGTTCTCCTCTTGCCATCACATACACATACTGAACTAGTCCCAACACCCGCAGGTTGAAAGACCCGATACACTGATGATATCCTCAAACATCTCCCAATATGAACCACTACATCCACCCTACACTCTGATCAGAATCACACTGAGAATTTAAGATTCTCTCTCCCTGCATCCCTTCTGAGCCTCAACAGGCATCCCAAACCGGATGGGTTCCTACTTCGCTGCCGCGAACACGATGCTCGAAGGCATACTCGAAACACTCTAACCATAACTCCGCTCTGCGGCTTCCATTCTTGTGAATTTGCACTCCCTTCGGAGTTACACACCTTTCTCTTTTCCTTCCAAGGGACTCTCTCTTGGCCATAATGCCACTCCAACCGGTGCCACGGTGCTTGCCCCAAGCGACACCACCCTTTTTGCGTAACTGCTATTCACATACTCTGGTTCTCATTGCAGGGGCTCTCAATCCCATGCACTCTCTCCACTCATCAAAATCACTGCCTCAGCTAAACAAGATCACTAACCCGGGGCCAGACCTTCCAATGCAATCACACTGCAACATACACGATCCGCAATCTCAAACTGATCCAGCAATACCAACAGAGTCTCCAGCATGACTGGACCGACTCTCATAACACATACTAGCCACTCGAGGCTATATCTCTGTGGGTCCGTACACCCAAACTCCGCGAACCCTCAGGTTCTAATTCTGGGAACCTTCCGGTTCCAGCTCTAGAAACATGCACAACATAATCCCGTGGGATTAATGCAGTACAACCCATCACGTACCTCAAACATACAAATACTCTGATCGCATAACCCCGGTTACTTACTCAAGCTTGATCCCGGCCTTCTCTCAGGCCTCCACAATCAATGCCCTAGGTCTGTATCCCGCCCTGCATACCCGACACTTGCTCTCGTCGGCCTATACTCTGAGCTGACAAACACTGCTGAATCCCAACAGCTAAGCACCCTCCCATACTCATCGATCTCCCGGAGAATTCTCCAATTCTCCCCCACTAAAGCACTGACTAACTGCCACCGATCGTCATTAACGACCTTTCGGAACAATCCTGCACAAAGAGAACATTTACGCACTGACTGCTTCCCACAAGCATAAGCAACCCTCAGCAAAACACATCTCCTCCCTGATCAATCCACTCAAAAGAATCCGGTCTTTCAATTATCCACTTTACGACTGCAGATGCTACCTGACATCCAACCCAGTGCCGCATCCCCACTAACAACCCTCACGAATGATAACCAACGGAATTCCCAACAATAACCCGTAACCAAACCCACAACCTGCCAAAGGATGAATACCGCATCGAAATCCACACAAGATACCAGCACAAACAATACGCCACAATCAACGCAAGACAATCAAGACATCAAGGAAGCATCATACCCGCAGCTGCCTCCGGCACTGCTCCGTCTCCCTCTGCCGCAAGCCGATAAGCACGACCCTGAGCCCTTGGGGCTCCACTCCATCCTGTCCTCCTCCTGAACTCCTCAAGGTGGCCGGTGCTAGAGCCTGCACCGGTCCTGCAGAAAGCTGTGGACAGTTGACCCTCAAATGTCCAACCTGCCGACACTGATAACAAATCCTCAAATCCCGTGCACAGTGCCCCTCCTTTCCGCACTTGCGGCATGCACCACCGGACCAACAAGCTCCGGTGTAGCCCCTCCCACACTTCCCACAAGTGTGGCCGCTTCGATCCCCCATTCTAACATCTACGGTCCTGGACCGTTTCGGCGTCGGCTGCGACTGCATCGGGGCCTGCCTCAGCTCACGTAACTGCAACTCAACCTCCAACTCACGCCACATGGCGGCCTCCTACAACTCCAACAAGGTCTCACACCTCTGCGCAGACACGAACTGTCTGATATCCCCCTTGAGCATACTCAGATATCGGGACATCTGAGCCTGCTCCGAAGCGAACTCAGGGCAAAACATCGCCCTCTCAATAAACATCCTGGTGCTCTCAGTCACCGACTCCAAATCCTGCTTCAGCTCAAGGAACTCCCGAGCCAATTTCTCCCTCTCATCTCGCGGAACATAGTGAGTACTGAACATCTCTCTGAACTGATCCCCTGAAACCGCAGCCCTCAGCGCGTCGAAATATGACCCCGTGGTCAATCTCCACCAATCCTTCGCCCCGAGCCTTAATAGGTTCAGAGCACACCTCACCCTCTGATCAGCAGGGCATTAACTCGTGGAGAAACACCCCACCATGTCTGATAACCATCCCATAGCAACAATCGGGTCCTGAACTCCATCGAATGTGGGAGGCTTCGTATAATAGAAGTCCCGATACTGAAACCCCGACTAGCTCCTCCCCTTGCCGCTGCTACAGCCGCTGTAGCCACCGCGGCATCCGTCTCTGCGAGAGCCACATATCGCCCATCGAAATACTCAATCATGGCGGTCTTGATCGACCCAAACAACTCCGGCAACTCAGCCCGGAACAATACAGCAACCCCATCACGCAGGATCTCACGAATCCTCGCATCCCGCTCACTCGTGCTCATCCGATCGATAACCTTCGACGGCACCGATCCATCCTGAACTCGCTCTCCAGCTCCCGATCCCGATCCGGATCCACTATCATCATGCCTCGAGATCTCCATAATGAAGACACCCTACCAATCTCAGACACTTCCCAAAATCCTGGGATCCAACTCTCGCAGCCCTACCCCAGAGACCATGGTTTCCCTGATACGCGTATGGGTCCTGTGCTTTCAGTAGTACGGGCCCATACTACCTTCCACACCTACCCATATTTGTATGAAGTACTACCACAATACCCTAGGGAACATGCATAACAACTATCAACCCTCACCACTAGAGGAACACTGAGAACATCCCATAGGGGACCCTAGGCTACAGGCATCATATATCAGGCAACATTATCATGAATTCCTGAAGATCCCTAGCCTAACTCTAGCATGCTGTTCTATCAAGCTCAAATAATAAATATCATGTATGGTATCTTGGGGTTACTTACTGGCTCTAGCTGATCGTACCTCCGCGTCCTCCTTTTACTTAATTTGAAAACCATTTTAATTTCTCCTTTTAATTTCTCTTTTTAAAATCCTCCTCGATTTGAGACTGGAGTCACACGAATGTTTCCCCAATTCACTCAAACCAAGGCTCTGATACCAACTTGTAACATCCAAAATTTCCAAACAATTAAAACCTTTCGAAACTACCCATTTTATTAGCGTTGTTACAAAAAGGTTTTCAATACATTATTTAACAGAGTAATTTCCCAGGTTCATATCATAAAACACCAACGCGAGGAACAGTACGATCACGCCTTTGCCTTGCCACAGACTCTTGAGAACCTGAAACATAAAACCACAACTGTAAGCCCGAAAGCTTAGTGAGATACCCCCAGAATACCAACCACATATACGCCTTTCCAGGCCCTGACCTTCCGGTCCATGTGTCTCAGGGGACTTCCGTCCCTGCTGGGTAAACCTTCCGGTCCTACCCACGCCGACCTTCCGGTCCATCACACAACATAATCGCCTTCCGGCCCATAACATATTGCCTTCCGGCCCATAAGCATAAAATGCACATAACAAGCAATCATATAGCAGTTCATAGACAACAATCGATCAACAGATCACATATCATAGCATTACTCTAACAAGATACCGGTCTAGCCGGTCACTAGCATAACATTACCCTATGAATCAGTCAACATACTAAATGCATAAATACGCCTTTCCAGGCCATGACCTTCCGGTCCACATAGCAATGCCTTCCGGCCCATAACATAAAATGCCTTCCGGCCTATATCATAACAATCACAACTACCCGGATTTCCATCCGATAAAAAGGGTCGGACTTGGTGCCATAAACCCTAGCGATATAGTGAGAATAACTCACCTCGAAACTGCCGACTGAACAGATAGCTCAAGCTGCTCCGATCGCTGATACGATCTCCACCTCTGGACAGTCACCAATGCACTGAACTCAAACAATAACAACAATTACTAAAATACCCCTGGAACCACTGGTCAATCCTTGGTCAAAGACAAGGTCAAAAGTCAACCCCTGACTGACCCTACTCGCCGAGTCAACCCTAAGACTCGCCGAGTCCCCATGCTCAGAACTTCACTCAACCCGCGACCTAACTCGCCGAGTCACCCCAACACTCGCCGAGTTCAACGACTCTGAGTCCACTCACCCTTAACTCACCGATTCCTTAAGACACCCTTTCTACACGTCGAGTATCCCCTTTTTACTCGACGAGTTCCTCCTGGAAGAATCGCGGGGCCACCCCGACTCAACTCGCCGAGTCTGAAGAACAACTCGACGAGTCCCAGTTAATCTTCAAGCTACTCGCCGAGTCTGTTCATCGAACTCGGCGAGTCCATGCCATGCAACCGCTCAAACCGCATCCTGGGATAAGGATGGTTCCGAAATACCCACGCATGGGACCTTCTGGACCTCTAAAGGTCCTAATACAGGGTTATATTCGTTTGGGTAACAAAGTAATAATCCATCTAATCACCAAATGGGTTCCATAAACCCTAGATCCATGCACACATCAATATAACAGAAATGATCCGAAATATTACCTGAATAACACACTCTCTGTGTCCCCAAACCTCAGAACTCGAATCCCTTGCAGTTCCTTTAGCCAAGACTCTTCTCCTCCTTGCACCACAATTTCTTCAAGTCACCAATGGCCTTCAATCTTGCTCTAGATGCCCACAGCCGCTTAGGGTTCTTCTCAGTCGACTAAAAGACGGGCAATGACGGCATATAGTGCGTTATATACGACCCAAACCTGAACGGTTAGGGTTTTCGCTAAACAGCGTAGACTCGCCGAGTCCATATCGGACTCGTCGAGTCCAGTCGCGAACCCGCGACCAAGTCTGCGATCCTACTCGGCGAGTCTAGGCTCCAACTCGCCGAGTCCCCTCTTAAAACACCCCCCAAATCATACTTATATCAATATTTGAAATTCCGGGCTGTTACAAATATAGAGTTATTTTGATTCAAATATTTAACCTAGTAAGTTTGAAAAGTTTCAAATTACGCCCTTTAGGTTTCATAGTTTAAATTTGAACTTAAAAGTTTTAGTTTTGAAATTTAAATAGTTAAACCCTAATATTTTGAAAATTTTCAAAATTTGTCCTCAAGTTTTGCAATTTAAAATTTGATTAAAAGGTTTTAATTTTGAAATAATAAATTCTAAAACCCTAGTATTTTGAATAGTTCAAATTACACCCTTATGGTTTTATTAAATTAATTAAGTGTTTAATTAAAAGAGTAATTAATAAATCCATAATTTTATGGTTTAAGTTTTATCAAATTAAAAGTCTAATTTATTAATAGATTAAAACACTTAGTATTTTAAAAGTGTAAAATAAAACCTTATACTATATAAAATTAAAAGTCTAATATATTATATATGTATAAGTAAAAGGTCAGTCTTACCGTTAGTAGCCCTCATTCAGGAAGCTGGTCTATAATGGGTGTTTAAGGAAGTGGCCTGTAAAATGATCGCCATTGGGTATCCACTCTTACCCACCGCACCCTTGATTAGTGGAGGGTCGTTAGCTGAACAGGTAGGATATGACACAAACTCTTGTTAATAAGTATAACGAAATACAAACTAACTAAACGCTTTTGTAAATTCCCAAATCTTAGTTACTTTAGGAAAAATGTGAATTTGGTTCTAATCCATGAAATTTCACATTGCACCTTGTTGGCCATTAGTGGAGCGTGTATGGTTAACCGACACACTAATATGGGACCAATGAAGGATAACAATGGGTAGATCGTAGATTATCATAGATCAATGGAGCGTATGTGCTTAACCGACACATTGATTAGCTGATATACGTCTTCGAGAGTACCAAGCTAATTTGCATGGTTGTTTATACCTTGTTTGTGATCCTCGGTATCTCAGTCACAAACTTGAAGGGCATAAACGAGATTAAACATGCCATTGAAAAGTTCAGTGAATCTCAAAAGATCTAGGAATTTTAATTCATTTAAAACCTAATTTTTCTTTTTGTTTTTCATGGTGGAAATTGGTAAATCGTCATTTACCTACCTTCAAATATTTTACAACTGGATTACGGCATCCCTCTTCCGAGTTATAGAATATTGTGTTGGGTCTTAGCCTTAATATTTCATTTGGGTGTTATATTAAGGATTGAATAAACAAACTTGAATTTCTCCCATTTTGTAGATGTCAAATTTTAACAACTTTGCTCCTCTCGAATCCTTTGGAAAAAGCTTTCCACATGAAGATGATGTTCCACGTTTGGATCATGGAATTGGAAATCATTCTTCACTTCATCCACCTCCTTCAATAATTCTCCCTAACCCACGTGTTCAAAGACTTGAAGAGTTTAAGGTCACTCAAGCCCTATTGGCATGCAAACACAAAGATGGAAAGTTTGTATGCGCTCAGTATTAAAGATGAAGTTGCATATTAACAAGCTAGAGATGTTGGGTGTTGATGTCTGAAGGATGTTGGCTGTTGTCTTGGTTCTTCAATCACTTCCTGACTCATATAGTGAGTTCATTAAATATTACTATATGATGGACCACGACATGACCCTCATTGATCTTACCTATTCGCTTATGGTTGCTGAATAAGCAATGATTTGGCGTACTGGTAAAACAAATTTGACTAGAAGATCAACCTCCCAAACTTCCATGGACATTGACAATGGCAACATTGGAAATCCAGAAATTTTTCTCTTCCCAATGGAAAGGGATTGGCCAATGTCAAACCGTTTGACCGAATGGTAAAGAGAAAGGCGGAATCTAAGATTGTCTCATGTGCTATTCCAAAAGATTCTGTTTGTTTCTACTGCCAAGACAAGGGGAATTGGTTACGAAGCTGCCATACTTACCTGAAAGATCGAAAGGATGGGAGAGTTAAGATGTATCACTCTGCTTCATGTAAATCCACTATCTAACTCTATTAAGTTCCTATTTGTAGACTCTTAATACATTATGCGATAAGATTAAATTTTGATGTTTTGTAGGATCGAAGAAAAGAAAGGAAGCTAAAAAGAAGAGTGCGCTGAGTCTGATCACGAAGAAATGGATTTCGATCGCATGGTTCGAAGATCATATTTTTGAACTGCTGTTTAAGAATTAGGATAGATTGCTTAGAAATATTTAGTTACATAGTTTTCATGTGTAATTGCTTCGTAAGGACAAGTTTTTCTGCGTTTTTATAAATAAAATAAATTTTGATTTTTGTCTTATATATATATATATATATATATATATATATATATATATATATATATATATATATATATATATATATATATATCCTTGTAATGAATTTTGTGAAAATTAATGTTTGTATGTTTATATTGTTAGCAATATTGAAAATTGATGAGATTCTTAGTTATGTTATTTGTGGTTGTGTCGAAAATTTACCAAATAATGAAAGATTCTCATCACCCAAGTTTCAATTGGACAGAAACTTGGAGTCATGCGACTTGTATTGTGTGATGAATGAGAACCTTCGTATTTAGGAAATTAAGACTAATTCCTTGTTCACATATGTATGTGAGTCAAGTGAAGGACTAGGGGATCTAATACACATTCTTGTGAACTAGGTCAAGTCCACCACTAAGAACGATTAGAATATTCGTCATTATTTGCTAAAAGTTTAGTAAATATGGTTATGCTTACAAGATTAAGTGTAATTCTTAATCGTTGAAAAAGGTTTCAATGTAAAGCATAACGAATAGGAAGAATCAATTAGGCAGAAAGATAAAAGTTTCTCCAATCTGAATAGAAGGGAGAGTGCTTAAGTATTGTGTTTTATGATTAACTTAGTGATTATGAAACTGTGTCACAGTTGATCCTCTAAGGACACCTTGGTGCATTAGTATGGCTAAGAAGAGGAATCGTAAATTGTTGAAATGGTTAAATCGAAAGGTGAATGATACTTCGTTCCAAAATGCGGAGTAGAAAATTTCTTCTTATTCCTGCACATTTGAAATTGGTAAGTTGTGATGTCTTGAACAAGAAAATGACCAACTAAGACCAATTGTGTGAAGTGTTTGTCTTCATAAGAACCCGCACTAACTCTTGAATATTTGTTTGTCAAGGAATGTTTCTTGACAAGAGAATCTTATATGTCAACAGAATAGTGGGAGTATTAATGGTCTTGAATAACTTCAAGAACTAATCAAGAATGAACCTATTGTCTATCACTAGCACACGACTTGAGGTTTAAAACCTATCGTGTTGACATTTTCTCGTTTCTATGCCATTCCAGTTGTGTTGACTATGTATATGAGTTTTATGAGTTCTCATTTGAATGCATAAAAGCAAAGCACCTTAATCAATGAAAGTTCGTTGATTTGTATGGTTGAGCTACTCAACTATTTGGAAGGCATGGCAGACCATTGTGCTGCCAGATGGCAAGAAATTAAGATTGAACAAGTTCAGTCCATATGAGTTTGGATTTGTTACAAACATTGTCTTATGATTATGGTTATGACAAATTCACATGGATAGGAACACATACACCATAAAATCTAAGTGATATGGTTTCTCTCCATTTCATGAAAATGATTATTAGGAAACGCTTTCACTAGGAAGATTTTAAGGAGATGGTGATTATGTAAATTGCATTAGCAAATTTGATTATGATTACGACATCCCTCTTCATAGTTTGAATTGTGAGATTTGGAAATTAGTTTAAACATTTAAGACATTGTTGTAAGTTCTGAAATTGTTAGACACACATATGAGCTTTCTAATAAAAGGTGTATGAGCTTAGATAAAGTCTTATTGAAACATCACGTATCAGAAATATGAACTTTGGTAAGAAAGTCAATAAGTATTGATTTCTAGAAATCCAACTGTTTTCGGAGTACATGTCAAAGCCAGTGGGAGCATAAGTGTTATGCTGGTAAAGATATAATCATCGTGTTAGTGGGAGCATGATTATTATGTTAAATGTTACGAGCTAGCAATATTAATTATAGAAAACAAACTTTTCAATTCGCAAAGTTGCAGAGGTTGAAAAGTTGTTTTGCTATAATTAAGGGAGAGGAACTTATACTTCATTTCAAATCTAAAAGCTTAGATCGAGAAATTTTAATCAAATTTAGTCAAAGGACATATATGAATGTTATCTTGAAAGGATTCAACATAAGGGAATTCTATATATAGCAATATTATAGCAACAGACTGGTAAAGTATCATATCTTTATGTAAGACATTATGTATCGTATCCCATACGCTTCGGGTATAGGATCGATTACATGTGTTGTAATATTCGACCGTTCTGTCTTTTCCAAATGTCTAGGGCATTAAGAGGGAAAAGGAACAGAACCGGATAAGACTAAAGTAAGTGAAACAACTGTCAAGGACAATCTAAGGTTTGCTGAGGATTTGTAGCTTGTGGGTAGTTGGAAGTATAGTTATGAATGGGCCATATTGACATTATTATGAATAGATATGATTCTATTATGAATGACTTGTCATATGGCAATTATGAAAATGTTTCCATAATGGGAGTTGGATATTGAGAATCTATGTGTAGGTTAGAAACTTTTATGCAAGAAGGATGTTCAAAGGAAAGTACTTTGAATTTGAGACTTCGATTTCGTGGAATTGTCTTGTAAGAATATCCAATGGAATGTTTTGTAATATCATTGATCAAGTTTTTGTGACTTTGGTGCCTCAAGATTACAAAAGGATCATTGCATGATAGTTTAGAATCTAACACATTCTATTAGTAGCAACAATTAGGTATTCTTACACTAGTGATAAGGATTAGGGATTGTGTAATGAGCATTAATTGGAAATGTGTTCAATTGATCTTTTTCACAAAGTAAGGACCAGAGGTAAACATAGCATGCATGCTTGGAGCATGGGATAACTAATGTTATAATTCAAGTATTACGTTGATTATCCAAAACATTATACAATAAATAATGTGTAATTGATATGGTGATTAAATAATAATTGTTTTATTTATACTCAAAGTGTTGAGTCCAAATTAGATTCGATTATTCATGTGTTTCACTTCGCATGTTTTGACTTCCAGAATAACTAGGTTATTCAAACATCCACAGTCAATCATACTTTGGAAGTCGGTAATGAGGTAAGACTGTTATGAATCTGACTGTAGATTGACTAAAGTGTTTAGACATAGCAAAGCTGCGCTGCAGTGTTCATGAGTGCTCCTGAAATAAGATTTGAGTATTAGATTAAACCCACGCTCACGTGAATCACTTCATGGATTTTATCACGAGTGATTGTGAGACGATAATATCTTATATTCTTGAAATAGAGAGATATGAGTTGTTGTTTACGAGTCGGTTGCACATTGATAATACGTAAACGCATCAGTAACTTTATGTTATAAAACGCATTGTTGTGTGTAATTTGATGAGTAAATAGTGCAAGCATATGAGTCGAATTTTATCCGTTCCTTTTACCCGAAGTGGGATGAAAGCGATATCTATGGGCTTCTCGATGATTTAGTGATGACACCTAAGCGCTTGGCCAAGCCTAGACTAGGTTGATGTGTTCAACTGAAGTCTATTGTCAGTCGTCTTAAATCGAAAATCGAGAAACAACACATCGACAAAGAGAATGATTATAATCCATATCTTATGTGTATATGATATCTAAAATGGAGGAATATATGATCCCTTATCTAAAGGACGCATTGCTGATAAGATCAGAGTTCGACAATGGCTTTTGAAAGCTACGATTGCTAACCAGATTCTGAAGTCATACACAATAATAGTTATTAGACTTATCCAAGTGGGAGACTGTTGGATTAGGTGTCTAAGCCCATAACTATTTTTGGTATGTGCTTGATTTAATTAAAGCATGGTCCTTTTGGGTTGCCTTCACTCGTGCAACTTGATAGGATGACAAGAGCAGAGAGAGTAGAATTTATTATATAAATAATAAATTAGTACTTAACAAGGTTTTATTAATATATTACAAGATTAATGTATTGTTTGGAAATCATATTATTTAATTAGTATTAATCAGAAATTAATTTGGTGATCAAAAGAGATTGATTAAATTAAGGGGAATGATATTGCAATTAACTGTTAGTTGCTAGTCAGGTTATGGATTCCTAATAGAAGAGATTGGACGAAATCTATGGGAAGCCCATAAGGATTTCGTCCAAGGGGCCTTCCAGAAGGGCTCCACGGATGGCTTAAGGCCTAAGCAAGGAAATCAGGGTTTCCACCTTAAAACCCTAATAGGTTCAACTATAAATAGACCCTTATACATGAGAATTCAGTACTAATGCTTCCGTGGGTGGCCCTAGCCGAATTCTTCTTCTATCCTAATTCATCTTGTTGCATTGATTGTTTGTGACTCCATTCAAGATCAAGAAGGATTAACCTTTTTATTGCAACATAACAAAAGAGGTAAACATTCTAACCCTAATCATATGTGATTTTAGATATATGTGTGCTAATCATAGGGTTATTGCTTTGGTATTCATAGTTTCATGTTCATTATAGAAAAACCTAGATCCAAAGCAATTAGGGTTGCATGTACACCATAGGAATGATGTTATGATCAAAACCCCACAAAGTTATGTCATTGTTATCATCAGCCTGGTCATGTCAAGGCAAATTGCCCCCGCTCAACGATTAGGGCGACTCTGGTTTCATCATAAGCTTCGGCAGGAAGGGTATTTGAGGTTTCTTCAGATGAGGTTATTGGTATGTATCTTTTGCTCTTTTTGGCTCTATTTGTATTTTGTGGTTGTCTTGCATTGGTATGAGTAAGTGTATCTTGGCTTTATATTTTCTGTTTATGTTTGGGTTATATGCCATCTGCATACCATGAATCTTAGAGCAGTAGTTCGAGGTCGTCTCATTATATAATGGGTTCCCAGGATGTGGTAGTTGTAGCAAGTATGATTGGAATTCGAGAGGTGTTCTGTTAGTCTTCAAGAGTTGTACTGATTTAGTGTTGGTTTGTTTTGGAACGCTAATAGTGGTAAGTGTTGGTTTCCACCAGATTGATCATTGGATGGTAAGAAGGATTGGGAATCCTTCCAGTCTTGTGTGCTGTAAGATGTTAGTTGAATCAAAGTGGGGGAGAATCGTTTAGGTATCCAGGAACAGAAGTAAATGCGAAAGTAGGATGAGTTCGCATTCCCGTTGGGGAGGAAGACGGCCCAAGTGGTTGTTGTTGGGTTTTGAGCATTCTAACACTCCTAAGTGTACATGCAACCCTAAATACCTTGGATCTATGTTTTCTCTATTATACATGCAAATAAGAACTTCCAAGGTATTATCCTAATCTAGCATACAAAAACAATGAATGTAACAAGATAGAATACATACCTCTTGATGTAGAAAGTCTTCATGAAACTTGAGTGCCTAGCCCCAATAGTGTGGAACCCTCAAATGGAATCACAATCACCAAAACACTTAGAATAACTTGAGAGAATTCTACACTTATGAAAATCGGCTAGCCCTTTTACTTCACACTCTAGTGGCCGATTTTGGTCAAGAATAAGATGCTTATATAGTTAGGGTTACACCATGTAAACCCTAATTGACATGGCCTTTCATTTCCATGATCCATGGGTACAAATACACCATGGAGCATCCATGGACCATCTTATGGGTTTTAGCCCAACTTGATTATCCATGGAGCATTAGCCCACAATACAAGTATGGATGATTTACACAATCAACCCATATATTTAATTAGTCTTCTTTTGATCACTTAATTAATCCTAGATTAATTATTGATCAATACTAATTAAATAATCTTATTATTCTTATTATTAATATACTAGAACTTATAATATATTAATAACCATAAGTGTCTTATTTCTCTCATTATAGTCTATCCAAGTGCATGATGTTATGCAACCCAAATGGACCATGCCGGGTCGGGTCAAGTCTTACCAAATATAGTTATGGACTTAGACATTAATCCAACAGTCTCTCACTTGGATAAGTCTAAAACTATTATTGCGTATGACTTCAGGAACCAACTGGCAATCGTAGCTCTCAAAAGCTTTTGTCGAACTCTGACCTTGTAGATGAACTCTGACCTTTCTCAGTGACTTGTCCATTAGATAAGGGATCATATATTCCTCCATTCTAGATATCATATGGATTGAGACATGGATTATAATCATTCTCTCTGTCCATTTGTTGTTTCCCGATTTTCGATTTATGACGACTGACTAATTGAACAAATCAAATCAGTCCTGGCCCGGCCGAGCACTTCCATTTGTCATCATCAAATCATCGAGGGGCCCACAGATATCGCTTTTATCCCGAAGGTAAAAGGAACGGATAAACTTCGACTCATATGGCTTGTTCTACTACTTGTTGAATCATACACAAAGGCACGTTTTATAGCACCGAGTTACCAAATGCGTTTTCGTGCAATCAATGTACTATCAACTCATAGTAACAACTCATATCTCTAGGTTTGAAGAATATAAGATATTATCGTCTCATGATCACTCGTGATAAAATCCATGAAGTGATTCCAATGAGCGCGGGTTGAATCCAATACTCAGAACTTATGAGCACTCATGAGTGTTGTA
Source organism: Lactuca sativa (assembly GCF_002870075.4). Lineage (NCBI taxonomy): Eukaryota > Viridiplantae > Streptophyta > Magnoliopsida > Asterales > Asteraceae > Lactuca > Lactuca sativa. The sequence goes on from NC_056630.2 coordinate 226,064,565, forward strand.
GCCCTTTGTCCAACACCTTAGACGTCTACAAGCCAACCCATGACAGTCTTAATTCATATCTACTTCCAACATATGACCGACTGTGGATGGTTTGAATAACTTAGTCATTCCGGAAGAATAACCCAGTTTATTCGGGAAGTCAAAACATGCAAAATGAAACACAATAATAATTGAATCCAATATGGTATCAACCCTTTGAACATAAATAAAACACCTTTTATTTATCACCATATGATTACACATTATTCATTGTATACTGTTTCAGCTATCAACTTTATTCTTGAATTTAAAACAATAGTTGTCCCATGCTCCAAGCATGTACACTATGTTTTCTTAAACACTAGTCCTGCCACACACCAAGTATGCATACTATGTTTGTCTATGATCTTTACTTTGTGAACTAGATCAATTGAACATAACTTCAATGATTCTCTTTTCACACTCCCAAATCCTTACTGCAAATGCAAGAATTCAAAATTCATGCCATTTACTGAAATCTGTTAGATTCTAAACTTATATGCATTGATACTCTTGTAACGATTATGCACAAACTCACAAAGACTTGGCAACAATCATTACAGAGTATTCCAAAGGAGATCAACTCCTTGGAAATATCCTTCTTGCATTAAGTTTCCTTAATCTTACACAGATTGAAAATTCTAACTTTGAAACATTTCCAGATTCCATTTTGACTCTGAACAAGAGTTGCCTCCTTACAGATTATGTCAATATGGTCCTTCCAGAATTATCACTATACTTCCAATTGTCCTTGAGTAACCAATCTTTGGTAAACCTTAGATTGTCCTCGACAATTGTTTAATCCTTTTAGTCATATCCAGTTCTAAACCTTTTCCCTTCTTAATGCCCCAAGCATTTGGAAAATTTTAGAACGGATGATTATAGCACATGTAATCGATCCTATATCCGAAGCATATGGGACACGATTCATGATGTCTCACATAAAGACTAAACCAGTCTTTTGCTATAATATGTCCATTTCAATTTGCCAAGTTCTCAGAATTCAGATTATGAAAAGGGATGCCGTAATCATAACCGAATTTTAGAACGCAAATAATGGACCCATATACAGAATTTCCTTATGTTGAGCCATTCCAACATGAAATTCATATATATATCCTTGACTAAATGATTAAAATCTCACGATCTAAGCTTATAGATTTGAGATGAAGTATAATTTCCTCTCCCTTAATTATAGCAAAACAACTCTTTCCAAATTGAAACTTTTGTTTTTCTACAATTAACATTGCTAACTTCCAATACTTATCATAATTATCATGCTCCCACTAACATGATGATTATTAGCATAACACTTATGCTCCCACTAGCTTTGACATGTACTCAGAAATCAGCTGGACTTCTAGAAATCAATACTTCATTGACTTTCTTACCAAAGTTCAGATTTCTGATTCTAGATTGTTTTGATAAAACTTTATCAAAATCATACACCTTCCCTTAGATAGCACACTTGTGTGTCTAAACAATTATGAAGAGGGATGCCGTAATCATAATGGTTAGACCTTTTTGCTACTTCTCACAAGTCCAGGTTAGTGTGCCGGTTAACCACACACGCTCCACTAACGACTTTGAGAATGCAAATATCACAATTGCTATCTAGCTAAAATCTACTTAGTGAAAGTGTTTCCTCACCATCATTTTCATGAATCGGATAGAAACCTTATGACACTTAGATTTATATGGTGTATGAGTTCCTGCCCATATGAATTTGTCAAAACCATAATCACAAGACAAAGATAATGACAAATCCAAAACCATATGGATTGAACTCAATCTTAATTTCTTGCCACCTGGCAGCTCAAGGGCCTACCATTGCTTCCAAGTTGTTGTGCAACCAATCGAGAACTCTAAGAACTCATATGCAAAGCCAACTTTAACTGGAATGGGCACAGATATGTCAACACGATAGGTTATAAACCTCAAGTCGTGTGCTAGGGAAGACCTTCAGGTTTTGTTCTTGATTAGTTCTTGAGACTTTCAAGACCTTTAAGACTCCCACTGTCCTCTTGACCTATAAGACTCCCTTGTCAAATATCCAAGAGATAGTGTGGATTCTAATCAAGACAAACACTTCACACAATTGGCCTAAGTTGGTCTTTGTTTTATCCAAAACATCACAACTTACCAATTTCAAATGTACAAGAGTAGAAAACTTTTACTCTTACATTTGACAAGTGTTTTAAACCTTCTTTAAGACATGTCACCCAAGTTATAATTTTTGGAGTATGAATCTAAAAATTGTTTTGGAACAAAGTATGACTCATCTTCTTGATTTAACCATTTCAACAATTCAAGATCCCTCTTCTTAGTCATAAGAATGCACTAAGACTTCCTTAGAGAACTAATTGTGCTATGGTTTCTTAATCATTAAGATGATCACAAAAACTGATACTAAAGTACTCTCCCATCTTTTCAGATTTGAGAAACTTTTATCCTTCTGCCTAATTTGATTCTTCTTATTCGCTCTGCCATACATTGGAACCTTTTCCAATGTCTCAGAGTTACACTTAAGCTTGTAAGTATAATCATATTTACTGAACTTTAGTAAACTATGATGAATAATCTTATCGATCTTTTGTGGTGGACTTAATCAATGCACAAGAATGTGTACTCGTTCCCTTAGTCCGTTACTTGACTCACACATCCATGTGAACAAGTAATTAGTCTTAATTTTCCAAAACTTGAAAGTTCTCATTCATCATGCTATACAACTTGCATGATTCCAAGTTCCGGTCCAATTGAAACTTGGGTGATGAGAATCTTTCCTTATTTGGTAAATCTAGACATTACCACAAATGAAAGAATCAATTTCATATTTCCACTCTTGCTCTTAATGGAATCACATAAGCAACAATTTTTCCTCTAATGACATTGTAAGGATATTTTAAAATAAATAAAAATAAAAATTTTCTTTTATTTTAAACTTTGCGGAAAACTTATCCTTACAATCCATATGAAAACTTGTTGTTACCTATTCCTAAGCAATATCTCATAACTCCTAAGAAGTAGCTCAAGAATCCGATCTTCAAACTATGCGATAGAAATCCATCTACGCCATCAGATTCAGCATATTCTTTCTTTAAGTTTCTTCACTTTTCTTTGATTCTTAAAACATCACCATGTGACCCAGTCACATCATGTATCAAGAATCTCAGAATAGAAACTTAACAGAGTTAGATAGTGGACTTTACCTGAAGTAGAGTCAAACTTATTGACTTTAACATCCTTAGGTAAATTTTGGCAGCTTCGCAACCAATGCCCCTTTCTTTGGCAATACAAACATATGGACCCTTTGATAATGGTACACGAGACTATCACAGAATTAGCTTTTCTCTTTACCATTTGGTCAACTGATTTGACTATGGCCGATCCCTTTCCATCGGGAAGAGAGAGCTTTACTAGATATCCAATGTCATCATTGTCAATGTCCATAAAGTTTTAGGAAGTTGATCTTAGCAAATAGATAAGATCATTAAGGGTCTTGTCATAGTCTGTTTCATAGGTGTCCCAAAGGAACTCACTATGTGACTTAGAAAGTGATTGAACCACCAACTTTCTCAAGACTTTGACACCCAACTCTCCCGGCTTGTCAATATGTGACTACATCTCCAAGATGTGATCACACCTAGACCTTGCCTTGCCAATAGGGCTTGAGTGACCTTAAACTTTTCAAGAACTTGTGGGTTAGGGAGAATGGTTGAAGGAGGAGAAAGAAGTATGATATCCATGGGACATCATCTTCATTAGGAAACCTTGTCTCAAGAGATTTCGGAAGATCATAGGTGTCTAAACCAGACATCTTTTGGGAGATATTCAAGATAGTTGATTTTAAGTCCTTAATATGACACCCAATATGAAATATTAAGGCTAGGACCCAACAAACTATTTTATAACTTAGAAGAGGTATGCCGTAATCCAAGCTATAAAATATTTGAAGGTAGGTGAATGACGATTCACCAATTTCCACTAAGATAAACGAAATGTATTATTAGGTTTTAATTGGTTTTGAAACTCCTAGATCTTTGAGATTCATTGAACTGTTCAAAGGCATGTTTCAATCTCGAGTGTACCCTTCAGGTTTTGTGACTGGGATGCCGAGGATCACAAAACAAGGTGTGAAGTAACCATGCAAATCACTTGGTACCCTTAATAAATTACCCCTCAATCGATGTGCCGGTTAACCACACACGCTCCATCGATACTATGATAAATATTAAGTCACCCTTTACCTACCTTGTTAAGTCCAAGTTAGTGTGCCGGTTAACCACACACGCTCCACTAACGACTTAGGCAAAGTGTAAAGTGTAATTTCATGGGTTAGCACCTTATTCACATTTTTCCTAAGTAACTAAGATTGGGTATTATTAAGAGTTTAGTTACTTAGTATTATCATTAATACTTTTAATGAAGGAGAATTATAGTCTTGTCAAACCCGTTCGGCTAACGACCCTCCACCGGTCAAGCAAGCGGTGGGTGAGAGTGGACACCCATTAAGTTGTCATTTTATAGGCAACAACCTTATACCCACCTTATAGACCGGCTTCGTGAATGAGGCGTACTAGCGGTAAGACTGACTTTACTCTTATACATATATATATATATATATATATATATATATATATATATATATATATATATATATATATATATATATATATATATATATATTATTAACTTATAATATTATAAAGTATAAGGGTTGAATTTTAACTTTTAAAATTCTAAGGGCTAACTTGGAATTAAAGTATTCATAAGGAAAACTTTTCAAATTCCAAAACTTGAGGGCAAGTTTTGAAACTATTCAAAACTAATTAATTCCATAACTTATGTGTTTAAAGTAGTTTTAATCCAAAAACTCTTCAAGTTCCATAACTTGAGGACAAGTTATGGAAGACTTTAAACTAATAAAAGAACTAACTTTTTCTTTATTTTATAACTTATGGATTTAATTATGGTTACATATTTTTCTTTTAATGAAGTGACTCTTGAACTTCCATAAATTGAGGACAAGTTATGGAGTCATAAAAAATTATTCAATGACACAAGACTCTTCATTTTGTAACCATTGCCAACTTTTATGAACTTTATGAGTCTTTAATGTGACTCTTCATGTAACTTGAGGACAAGTTACACAAACACATTTTATACTCAACTCTTAGATTAAAATGGATTGAAAACAACTATTTCAATTAACTTTTCTATTAATCTAAGCAACTCATAAGTACAAGATAATTCAAATCAAACTTTTTCATGTAATTAGCCTAATCATTAAACTAATTCAAAACATGAATCTATTGACAATTATCTTTGAAAATGGATTAGCATGAACATTACCACATCAAAAACAAGTTTATAAGTTCAAAAACAACTTAGGGTAATGTTCCTAGTCCATTTCTAGCCAAAAACCACGAAAATATGCTGTCTGGGGCTCCTACTCGTCGAGTGCATGAACCTACTCGGCGAGTAGGATGATTTTACTCATGGACTCGGTGAGTTCATCAGTGGACTCGGCGAGTCCAGTGCCCAGAAAGCCAGAAAATCGAGTTTTTCAGCATTTTTCAACAATTTGCATCAAGTATAAGAGAAAGCAAGCCTAGGCTCTGATACCACTGTTGGGTTTTGAGCATTCTAACACTCCTAAGTGTACATGCAACCCTAAATACCTTGGATCTATGTTTTCTCTATTATACATGCAAATAAGAACTTCCAAGGTATTATCCTAATCTAGCATACAAAAACAATGAATGTAACAAGATAGAATACATACCTCTTGATGTAGAAAGTCTTCATGAAGCTTGAGTGCCTAGCCCCAATAGTGTGGAACCCTCAAATGGAATCACAATCACCAAAACACTTAGAATAACTTGAGAGAATTCTACACTTATGAAAATCGGCTAGCCCTTTACTTCACACTCTAGTGGCCGATTTTGGTCAAGAATAAGATGCTTATATAGTTAGGGTTACACCATGTAAACCCTAATTGACATGGCCTTTCATTTCCATGATCCATGGGTACAAATACACCATGGAGCATCCATGGACCATCCTATGGGTTTTCGCCCAACTTGATTATCCATGGAGCATTAGCCCACTATACAAGTATGGATGATTTACACAATCAACCCATATATTTAATTAGTCTTCTTTTGATCACTTAATTAATCCTAGATTAATTATTGATCAATACTAATTAAATAATCTTATTATTCTTATTATTAATATACTAGAACTTATAATATATTAATAACCATAAGTGTCTTATTTCTCTCATTATAGTCTATCCAAGTGCATGATGGTATGCAACCCAAATGGACCATGCCGGGTCGGGTCAAGTCTTACCAAATATAGTTATGGACTTAGACATTAATCCAACAGTTGTTTGGGTCAAGGAGTGCATGAGTTGGGAGTTAACGTTGGGCGTTTGGGAAACCTCCCAACGTTGGGATCACATCTTCTTGGTGTTTGATAGCTGGTGTTGGGGAAATCAGGTTGGGAATTCCCGTCAGCACGCGAGTTCAGTCAGGATGTTGGGCCGCGTGAATGCTCAATATTGGATGTGTCCAGATTGGTAATCGGTGGTAAGACCATGGTCAGCGGTTCAGATTGTGCGGGAGAGTGTTGTAGGACTACGGGATAACCGTATCATTCTCCAGCTGCCAGATAGCATGGAAAGTATCGTGCGACTGTGGGGTAGCCGTAGCATTCTTCATGCGGTTATATAATGTAGGAGAGTGTTGTTACACTTCAGAATAAGTCGTAGCATTCATAGATTCATTTAGATAAGTTAGGCCAAGGTGTGTCAGTTCGTAGGATCGTGGAAAAGCCACAATAGGATCAAAATTAGGAAAGGATATGTCGTTGGGATTCGCGGTGGAGCTGGGCCTGTGCAGCCCTAGATAGGTGAGACCTGTGGGCAAGGCCGCTTCATGATATAGCTTGGGTGGGACCAATAGGTGAGGCCCGTGTCGTTATAGCAATGCAGATGGGACCTGGCAGAGACCGTTGGGTCAAGGTATGGGCTCGGGGATCCCAGGATTTACAGAGCCAAGAGTGGTAATGTGGATAGGGCAGTTTCGATAGCCAAAGTTTTCTTCGGAAGTTGCGGGGAGCGACTAAGAGGGTATATTTAGGCTCAACAATCAGGTGGGAATCCAGTATTCCAGATAGTTGGCAGATAAGTTGGGACATGGGAGGTCTCGATTCATTTGGAAAGTGGATAAGAGGCAGCATGATGTTTGTGCAGAAGTAGTGATGAGAGGATTCTTGTGTGTGGAGTAGCTTGCTAATCAAAGGTGCTAAGTCACTTACAGTTGGATTAAATTAGGGATGAGCATATGGACTGGGGAACCGGCCGGAACCGGTACCAGAACCGGAACTGGAACCCGATGGAATCGGTCGGGCCGGGAGGGACGTTATTTTTGTTGATTTTTGGAACAGGGAACCGGTAGAAACCGGAACCGATAGAACCGGCTAAGAGTGGAACCGTATGATGCTATTTTTCAAGGACCAGTTCCAACATTTGAAGACACAATAAGAACCGGTAGAACCGCCGGGCTGGTTCGGTTCTTGATTTTGGCCGAAGCCAGTTCCCGGGTCCGGTCCGGTTCGGGTTGATTCTGGCCGGTTTGGTCCTTTTGCTCATACCTAGATTAAATAATATCAGAGTAATTGATTTGAACTTGTTGCGCAGCTCTTATCTAAGTCTAACCATTGCAGGGATGAATCTTCTACTCAAAGTATTATCCGAGCCTTCTGTCAAGTATAAGTATTATATAGTCGTTATGGTCAGTGATTTTGTTTCTAATGGTAGCATCGAGATAATCGGGATTGGAAATGTGCTTTTGGCCAGTCATTCGAGGAGGATTAAGCATGGTAAGGCTCAACGTGGGTGGTATGTCAGGAAGTCAGACCAATGCGGATTTCCAGTTTCAGGGAGGTAAAAGTGGTTTCTTTCAGAGACTCATGGTTGGATATCTCCAGATTTTGGTTTTGATTTGGAGAGTTAGTAAGGAACAATTTCAATGACGAAATCTAATATAAGTGGAGGAGATTTGTAACACCTAGTATTTAAAGTGTTTCTCTGCTCGGGGCTACAACCCAATTATCATTGCCATAGGGTTTAGGGCATTGGGAAAGGAAGGATTTGGTCCAGTTCGGAGGTGGGGGTCATGGCATGAGTGACCCAAGTATTCGTTTGTGTCTTCGGAATCCAAGGGTATGATTGTAAATGGATGTATTGGTCTTTTATGAGTTTTGGATTGTACTTGAAAGGTTTTAAGGCTTGGGTGTGTTGTTAGGAGCATGGGGCTTCTCGCTAGATTTCCGTGGATATAAGGTTCGTTGGAAACAGACCTTAGACGAGGAAGTTATGACACTTTGAAGTTATTCGCAATATTGGTCCACAATGGAGATAAGTGGCCATAAAATCCCATGCATCCAAGGTGGCATGCACGAGAGTACGCCCATCGTAAGCTGGGGTACCTCCAGCATAGAAGGGATAAGTGGACGAAGGTGTGGGAGGCTTACGCCCAACGTACGTTCATAGTTCCCAAAACCTAATTTTTAGTGTTGAGCACTATATAAAGAACATTATGTCCTTCAAAACAACCTCCCTCTCACCCTTAGACAGCTCCCACAAAACCCTAATCCATAGTTTGTGTGTTCTTTTTCTTGGAAAGCCTTTTGGAGAGCATTTTGGTGTTTTGGTCCATTCCCCAATGAAGTGAAGGGAAAGGCAAGGTGTTGGTGCAAAGAAGAAGTGGTAGATTTGGGATTGTTGCTTCATTTCAGACCTTTTCAAGGTATAATGTTCTGAACTTGGTGGTTGTTCTCTTAGATATCTTTTAGGATTGGGTTTATGGAATCTTTAGGTACCATGGATGAAGTTTCTTGTGTCCATGTCGTTTTTGGAACTTAGAATTGCCATTCTCAGTGTTATTTGGGTCATTGGATCATAAAGTTGTCATCTTTGGGATTAAAAACTTCCATCCTTTAGTTCTAGCCATTTTCATGGAAGTAGATTGCTATACTTTGAATTTGGGTTCATTTAGGTCATGTAAAGTCACCAAGTCAGTGATTTTATGAATTAAGACGTTGAAGAAGACTTGGATCTATGATATTAGCCTCTGGAATAAAGTATTAAGTGCTTAATGGTATAAATGGCTTAACAGAGCAGTACGATGGGCGTACAAGCATGTACACACAACGTACAAGCCATACAGCCTGTACGCTTAGCATACAGAGGAGTACACCCTACGTACTCATTGGATTTGGGCTTTGCATTGTTTGGGCCTTGGTTTAGGCCATTTCCGGGGGCAGGTATATTAGGCTTAAGTGGGCCATCTGTAATTGAACCTTTAGACTAAAGAAACATTATTGGGCCTTAGGTGGAGGCTCATGTGAAGGGATTGGGCCCAATTGGAAATTAGGCCATGTATTGGGTCTTGTAGGAGTGTTTATCTCTTTGGGCCAAGAGTTGAGTAGTGTTCATTTTGGGACAAGCGTATGTAAGGGATAGAATGGTCTTTTACCCCAGTGAGGATTTATGGCTATGTTATGAGAATCCCGAACTTAACTAGTTTATATGATGATTAACGGCTTGGGGAGTCGAGAGATCAGCAGTTCGGGGATATACCAGCTAGCAGCCAGAGGATTATCCGTGAGATCCAGCTTTGCGAGGTGAGTTTCCTCCTGTTTGAACGGGTCAAAGGCACCAATGCCGGGCCACATTTAGGTTATGTGTTTCTGGTTTACGATCCGATGCCGGGTGGTGCCCTAGGATTGTTGGTATGCTTGATGGCTTTGTGATTATTGCATTCGTATGTATTTGTATGTTTCCAGATTACGGTCCAATGCCAAGCAATGCCCGAGGAATGTCTGTATGCTTTTTAGATTACGGTCCGATGCCGGGCGGGGCCCGAGGAATGTTTATATGTATGATTCCGAACTATAGTTCGATGTCGGTGGAACTCTATGAATATGTGCATGTTTATTTACACTTGTTGTCTTTGTGATACTTATATGTGCCTCGTAGGGAGGTGAGTGTGGGCACGGTCCCGTATCTCATCACTAGCTGAGTGTGAATGAGGTTCCATATCTCATCATTAGCAGAGTTGGGGTGGGACCCCTGATAAGCGAGGCCTTAGGACTGGAACATATAGTATTGTGTTTGATTCTTTATGTGCTAGCATGATTATATGATATTGTTTGTATGTGTATAGTGGGCGAGGCCCAGTAATAGACAGGGTCTGGGAGAAACAAATATGTATACCAAGCGGGGCTCGATGCCAGGTGGGGCCTGATGTCGGACACTGTCTGATGTCGAGAGGGGCCCGATGAAGGGGCGGGGACCCAGTATATGTGATTATGTGTATGGTATGTAGTAGTTTGGGGAAACTCGCTAAGCTTCGTGCTTACGGTTTTCAGTTTTGGTTTCAGGTACTTCTAGTTGCAAAGATAAGAGCTCGGGATTACTGCATTGCACACACCATGATGTTTAGCCTGGGATGTTTACTCTTATCTTTTTATTTGGAAACTCTGATAATAATGCTTTGAAATACTTTGACCAAGGTTCTAAAAGGCGTGAGGCATGGCGTGGCGGCAAGGCCAAGCCTCAAGCTTAACGAGTTATGGCGAGCCATGGCGTTTTTCAGGGCGTGATGTAAGGCAGCGATTTTGTATTAATTTATAATTATATTACCGCATAAATATAAATTTATATCAAATATACCTAGTTTTTAGAAGTGTTATATCAACAACTAATAACAGAAAGTTAATAAAAAACACAATACTTGTATGTCAGATTAGAAAAGGTATAGAAAAGAGCAAAAAAACGTGTCTCAAACGAAAAAACATGTGCCATAACACGCCATAACGCGCCATGGCACGCCATATCACGCCTTGCCACACGCCACGCCTAACAGCAACGTTATGAAGCTTTTCGTAACGGCGACGCCGTGCCTCACGCCATGGCGCGCCTTGGCGCTGGCCATGGCGTGCCTTTTAGAACACTGACTTTGACTCATATTTGATGGAATGGTTTGATAACTATGGTTTTATGTAATGGTTAAAATGAAATTTTTGGTCATGAATTTTTGGGATGTTACAAATATGAGCTGATAAAGGCATAAGAACTCATGAAACTTCCTTTATTCCCCAACTTTCTAAACAAATCACCTTAATGCAAAAGAAAATCGTTATGAGATACTTTTTTTATGATTGAAAAATGTTTTCATGAGTGAAAGACGGATTCTGTCGATCATTCTAAATGAAAATGGTATAAGAACTTATTTTGGAAACTTTGTAAACATTTTTATGCTTGAAAACTTGTGTTCTTCTTAAGTTTTTGGATAAAACACCAAAATATGAACAAGGAATGGGTAAAAGCTCGTATAAAATTATTTTCTTCCCATCTTGCTAAGAAACCCACCAAAGCATAAATGAAAATGGATCTGAGAAGATCTTTGATAGCTTGGGAAATGTTCAAATAAGCAAGAAATGGAGCATATGTAGAGATCCGAGGGAAGAAACGAAGCAGATCTAGAGATCTAAACGTTTGGGAAGCATATCTTAATAGATCTTGGAGAGAGCCGAATAAATCTGAACAAATAATGGTTGCAACGAATAGATCTAAGAAAATTTGAGGTTAAGAACAACATATTTGAATGGACTGGCGGCGAAACTAAGTTCGAGACCAAAAGACGATAGCTATTCGTTCTTGCTCCCATGGATGGCACCAAATGTTGCGACATCTCACTAGGTCTTCGGGTGTTGGAGTCTTGGAAACGGATCGGAGATCAGAGTGTGATGTCGTCTGCTTATTCACGACTCGATACCTAGCAAGAAACACAGCACATTGTTAGAGTTACCCCAGGAATTGTGCCCTGAGAGGAAGCTTTGATGATCAAGTTAGATCGGTGTTGAGGATAAACATGTTTCTCCTAGCCATGGAGAACAACTTTGGTGTGTGGGGTATGTGTTTGGCCACGAAGGATCTAGGGTTTAGATCTCTGGGAAAGGTCCCCCTCTATGGGGGAGATTATGTTCTATTTATGGGGGACAATTATTTCTAAGGAGAGTTAGATCCGGCCTTGGGCCAACCCAACTCAGGCCCATCACAGACTCAGCTAGCAAGGAGTTGGGTAACGCCTCTTGGGGTCGCCAGGAAAGCGCTAGGAGGGGGCGCTAGACAAGGGTAGCAGGCCAATTCGTGACGTCTGGACCATGCTACTTGACCATATGTTAACAAATGACAATTCTAGATGGTTCCTAGGGTGGATGTTTTCATAAGGGTTTTAGAAGGGTTATGGAAGGCTCATCATAGCTGATAAGGACAATTTCCTTGAATAGATTAAATATAATACTCAATTATTCAAATCATGATTAATCATTGTGATCCCCTAGATATAAATAGGACCCTTTTGCTCCAAAATTTCATGGATTTTTCCTATCACAAGGTGCAAAATGAAAATCTCAATTATCATCCTCTCTCCTTTTGATTTATGGTGTTCTAGCATTGTTGGATGCGAGCCAATAGAGGCGTTCATACTTTTGGCTCTCGGTTTCCATGGAGCTTTTAAAGACTCATGGGTTAGTATAATTGTTTATACTAAAAGGTATGTTTACTAATTTAATATATAGATCCATATAAGTAGATTATATCAGTTTGTTCATAGTATGTTGCTATAATGAGAAAATGCCAAAGATCCCTAGGTTGTATATATCCATAAATTTTTTTATAGGAATTTCATTGTGCAAATATCTTTTAATGTAACTAATAAAACCCATCAGTGGTATAAGAGCCTAGTATTTTCTATTATATGCGCATTGATGAAAATTTTAAAAACTGATAACCAAGAAAACGTTTTGATTCGCAAGTGCACCATGCGCTTCTCTCTGGCGCGCCACGCCCTGACCGCCATCATATCTCAGATTTTGTTGGCTTTTTCGATTTCGTTAGATAATTACTAGATCTTATTAGTTATTTTTATTTCTTAAAATTTGAACTTTTAACCTTGATAATTGGAGAAAATCCTAAATTCAAAATTGAGGGAATAAAATTAATGTTATTTAATTAAATGTTTAATTTAGATAATTGGTTAATTCTAAAAGAGTTAATTTTAATTAAATAAATGTTTAATTAAAGATAATTATTAAATTTTAAATGGTTTAAAAATTAATTAATTAAAAGTTAATCGAATGAATAAGGTTTAAACATTGGATTCTTCAAAAGTTTAAAATACACCCTTACATATATTTATAAGAGTATACAAAAGTATATATAAACGAACAATAACTCTTTAGCTAAGCCAAGACTAGGCCTCATTCATGAAGCCATATTATAAGAGAGTCATAAGGAAACAACCAATAAAATGACTGTTGAATGAGTTTCCTTTCACTCACCACTTCTTTGTGTGCTAGATTGTTGGTGGCTTAAAGTGTTCAGATAGGACATAAAACACGTTAAAAGCATAACATAAAGTACTGGAACATTAAAAATCCCACTCTAGTTAATTTGGAAAATAAGAACGTTTTTGCTAATCCATGAAAATGCACATCATTTCTTTATGAGTCGTTATTGGTGTGTTTTTGGGTAACCAACACACTAAGTTCGGACTATAAAGTGAAAATGATGGAACAAATCGGTTTTATTATTGTTAATGGAGCGTGTGTGGGTAACCGAAACGTCAATGTGAGATCATAAATAAGAACGAGAGTGTCACATGTGTTTTCATGGTTATTCTTATCTTGTTTATGATCATCTGCATCCTAGTCACAAATGTAAGATCATAATATGATATTAACATGCCATTGATAGTTCAATGAATCTCAAGACATCTAGGAGTTTCACGATGATTGAAATTGGAAAAATACGTTATGTACCTAAAATAGATTCATGATGTGATTATGACATCCATCTTCATATTACGTATTGAAAATATGGATCCTAACCTTAATTTCAAACTGAGATAATAATTAAGGATTGAATCGACTTCTTTAAAAAATTTCTCTTAGGTGAAATGGAAATCCTTTCCCATATCCTCGTGCACTTTCAAATTCAAGTTTCTCTATGATCTCCATTGGGGATAGCTCATTTGTAATGTAATCTTCCTCGAAAGGAAAGACGTCCTTGATGAGAATATCTGTCGAAATCAATAATGTGTCAACTTTGAAAAGTTGTTATTCCCACAAATATGTAGATTTGTCAAATAAGGTCTCTAGCATCATTATATCTACATCCTCTATCTTCCAAAGGATCTTTTGTGAACATATGAAATGAATTTCCAAATGAGTGAAATGATTCATCAAAATGACAGGCAAGATTGATTAGAAGATCATCAAAAGTTCCTAATTGCATTTATGCTAAAGGACAAAGTTTTGTATGTGCTTAATGAGAGCTATATAGACAAAATCAAGAATCTCATTGTTTTCCCTCACAAGAGTTTTTCAATAGATCTTGTGCTTGGATCTTTTATTAGTTCTTATGATAATTTCAAATTTATTTATCATATGAATATTATAGAGAAGACATGGATGGAATTCTTAAACCTTCTCTAAACAACAAAAACCATAAAAGAAATAGATTTTTTTATCTAGTTCTAGTTACCGCATTTCTGAATGTTGGTAGAAAGAAGAGGAAATATTCGAATCCTAAATGGAAAAGGAACGGTTTCGGCCAGAACTACCGATTATGACAAAATGTAATTAATGTCTCGTCTATTCCATGCAACCATGGTTTAAAAGAGGAAATTTCCAATTAATTTAATCACAAGGATCATAAGAAATGAAGCTTCCTTAAGTACTTGAAAGATATTCGAGATGATAAAGTCAAATGTTTGACTTTACATCAAGTGCTTGAAAAATCGAACTCCATAATACTTCCAATTCATGGATCTTTGATGTGGTCTATGGCAATCACATTTGTACGACATTGAAGGACCTATAGGAAAGAAAGAAGTTTTAAGCATCGAGAGCTAAATCTAATCTTGGAATGGATGAGTGTCGTATGTCTTGATGATTATGGATTTTGAGATTATGCTTAGTAGTAGAGTTAAGAAAAGTTGATTTATTTGCTATTACACTTTGGAAGTGTCTAGAAACCGCACTTCATTTTATGTGTTGTATAATCATGAACATCAGTTTCATTTGATAATGAAAATGTAATATTCTAGTTTATAAAGATGATGGTTCTATGTTTATAACATCTTTTTGCAACTAGAATTACTGAAATTCTAGTGTATGTTTCTAAAAATAGTAAGGTTTACTTTAATATTGAGTAATGTAATACTTTAGATAAGAACGCGCTTGTGGCATAATTTCCTTGGCCATACAAGTAAGTATCACATCACCAAGCTCCAATTGGACTGGACTTGGAATCATTCAACATTAGGTTGGATGATGAATGTGAGTCTTATTTGTTGGCAAGGTGAATTAGTCACTATTCACATCGACATGTAATGGACAAAGGATTGTTGAATCTTGTACAGACTAATGGGTGTAGACCCTTGAGATCCACCACAAGGGACGAAAAATACTACTACGTCATATTTATGGATAACCTCAGTAGATATGGTTATGTTTATATGATTAAACATAAGTTTACTTTTATAAGTTTCAAAGAGTATCAGAAAAAATTCGGAATCAATTGGGCATGAAGATAAGGGGTCTCCGATCCAAATGGAAAATGCCTTAGTATCGAGTTCTACGATCATCTAAGAGGTTGTGGAATGGTTTCCATAATTGGCTTCTCCTAGTAAGCCTTCATGTAATGGTATTTCCAAAAGGAGAATCGAATTCTATATGGTTCAAATTATGATGAATCGAGCTTCGCTATGAATTACATCTTGGGAATATACACTTAAAACAGTAGAGCATGTTTGAACCTAGTAACCGACAAAGTATGTTTGTAGACACCTCATGAAATGTGGACTTGGAAAGTTCCCTCACATTTTCGCCTGGTTTTGTGAGGTCTTTCGTTAGACGAGAAACCAAAGACTAACTTGAATTGAGATCCAAGAAGAGTTACATTGTTGGGTATTCCTTGTTGACATTTGTTTTAAAGACTCATTAGAATGTGGTTCTTTTATCTCAAAATGGGTGTTACTTGAGAGAAGGAATATATGCATGTGAAGAAGTCAGTGGAAATCATGTTAACCTTGAAAAAATCTGAGATATGTGTTGGGTCTTTAAAATGTATTATGTCTAATAGTATTGTGTCAAATGTATGCTTATTGTATTTTGTTTATTCCGGTTTGGGCTTTTCCATTCCTGGCTTAGCATTATAGTTTAGACTATATATAGTGCATGCATGTAACATTAGGGTCAACGAATTGGGACCTTAATTTCTGTTTGTACGCTCTTACAGAGAAGTTCTTGAGAACTCTCCTAGAGCTATTATAATCAAAGCATCCGGCACTCTTTTGATCTTCATTGTTCTTATCATTTAATTCATGTTCTTTATTACAGAATCTATCGATCTTAATAATTTTTCCCATAATTGGTATCAAAGCAGGAGATAGTGTATTTAATTCGCTTTTCTTCTATTGAGTTTTACTTGGGTTTTTCATTTTACTTAAATTTGTTCTTGGTATCTCAGTTGTCTTAATCAATTGTAGATTCTAAATCTAGATCTCAAGTTTTACCCTAGAACTCGATTCAAGTTTTACAAATCTTGTTCTATTTTTTTCTCTTTGAATTCTTGATTAGATGGCTCACAAAGATCCTCACTCTCTTTCGTTCAATCTCTCAAGCAGTATTGGATCCACAACAAGGATTACATTCTTTTTCCAGACGACTATGAAGTTTGGGCGCTCCACTTTGAAGATTATGTTCTTGGAATAGAAGAACATGGTTCCATAATATGGCATGCAATTATGCAAGAGAAGTACATGCATATAGATACCAAAAAGGAAATCAAGACTCTAGCTTAATAAAATTCCCTTCTTGTTGAAGATACCATCCCACAAGATGAGAAGGATAAACTAATGAGTAATATAAAACCAATCAGAATCATTCGATTTGCTATTCCTGAAGACACTTTTCGTCTTGTAAGTGCATACGATACCACTAAAGCTATTTGGGATAGGTTGAAGGAGTTATATTCTAGTGATGCTGATTTGGAACATTCCATGCAAACATTGCCATTAGCGGAGTTTGGAGTGTTTGTACAAAAGCCTGATGAGAAGTTGGATCAAACGTTTAATCATTTCAAATATTTGTTAAGGAGGATGCTCAAGAACAAACTCAAGCATGAAATAATTGAACAAAAAGTCATGTTTATGAATGGACTTAGACCCGAATGGAAGGTTGTCGTTTCTACTGCGAAGGAACACAAACAATTTAAAAGACATTCGTTGGCAAAAATCATGGGCATTCTGAGATCTCACGAAAAGGAAGTAACAAAAGAAGTGAAGCTTGTTTCAAGCATGGGATCCTTGGCGTTGGTTGTGAAGGGAAAGAAGACTGCTGAAGAAGATTCTGAATCAGACCTTTCAGAAAGCGAAATCTCAAAAGAAGACAAGGCTCTTTTGGTGTCTAATCCCAAGAAGTTCTATAAGAAGATCTTTTTCTCGTTACAAAAAAAGTTTAGGCAAGGTAATTCGAGTTCAGAGAAGCCCATGGATGAGTTTTTTAAGAACTCTGGGAACGATGACGAGAAGTAGGAAAAGAAGTTGTTGGGTGATTCAGGTTATGATTGTAATTACTGTCATGGCAAGAATCACTTTTCGAAGGAATGTATGTTAAGGAAGCAAAATGAGAAGAGTGAAAATTAAAAAGATGAAGTCTATTATTTTCAGAAGATAGAGGAGCTTCGGAAAAAGAATGTGTCAAATGCAAAGCCGACATTGATCGTACAACAAGGTAGTGATGATGATGTTCGAGTTGAGGTGTGGTCTATAGAGTCTGAAGATGATGAGGTCAGGAAACCCATACATGGCAGGCTCTTTGTGGAAAAGTCATAATCGCAGGGTTATGAAGGAAGTTGCTTAATGGTTCAGAGCAGGGGTTTGGAACAAAGAGGGTATGCTACTGATGGTGGTCAAGCTTCTGAAAGCTGTTTTGCTACGAAGACTGTTTTAGAGCAAGTGAAAGATTGCAAGAAGGTGGTCAATATGGTGCATTATATACTCAAATCCCCTAACATTTTTGTCTCTCGTTATTATTCTGAACTAGACGATTTAAAATATATTAATTCTAATTTTAGTAATGGTTTAAAACTAAAAAGTCTCAATACTTCTAATCTGAATGATCAAGTTTATAGGGTAACATTTAAAAGTGAAGGGATAATATTAAGAATAGAGGCTTTGGAATTAGAGCTTATTAGATCACGTGATGATGTTAATTATCTTAAACAGGTAGTCTTGCACTTATGAAACAGAGGAACATTTTTTGTTTAATTGTTAAGCATTTATATTTCAATATTAGTCAATTGAATTTGGATTGTGAAATAGGGAAAGCTCTGTATAAAATGATTTTTCCCTTTCTTGAATTGAACAAGGATGAAATCGATGCTGATTGTTATAAATTCGAATCTATTGTTTCATTAGATGATGTTTCTGATTCATATAGGGTTGGACTAGAGAAAATTGAGGAATACGTATAGTCCAGATACCACAAAAATATGTAGAAAGAAATGTTGAATGAAAAGTATAAAGAACAAATCAAATTGAGTACTATGCAAAAACACGAATCATTATGAAAGAAATTAAATTCAGAAAACACTTTTGATTCCGAAAACGTTTCTAAATTTGATGAAAGTGAAATGAGTGAGATTTCTATCAAGGATGAAATTGATTGTTCTATTTTTGTGCAAAATGTTGATGAACCTAACAAAAATTGATTTCAGAAAACTCAATTAAATTTGTTTGAATTGTTGAAAACACAGGTTCAAATGTTTTGAAAGAAAAATCAACTATTTTTCCGAAAGTCCAAACTGTTCCGAAACAAGTTTTTGTTAAGACAGGACTAAACAAAAATGATACATCTGAACTAATGTCCATGGTTAACAATGACAATGCGAATGGATGCGATGAATTCTTCTGGTCAAAGCCGATTTATAATGGCGATGAAACAAAAGGTCTTTCAGAAATGACCTCATCGAAGACAAAAGGGAAAAACAGTTCAGAACCGTTGAATCGTGTGAACCTTTGTTACGACAAGGCTGGACCAAGTGGCACAAAAGACGTTTCCAGTGAAACTTCTTCCAAACAACATGAAACTCCAGTCAGAAAAGAAAAACCGAATTCTAGCTTTCATAAGTCTGCAGAAGAACTTATTGCTAAGAAAACACAGTTGAATGCTAGATATAGGAAGAATTTGAAAGAAAGAAATCGTTTTTGGAAAAATAAGAATTCAAATCAAAGTTCTATAAATTTAGAACGTTCTTCTAATAAAAAAGTTGGTTCCTCTCAAATTCTAAAAACAAAGTCAATTTTTTCTACAAAATCACAAGTTTTGAAACCAGTTGTAAAGCTAAAACCAAAGTCATCTCCTCAATCTCAGTTTTCAAAACCTCTCAACAAATCAAAAGATTTTAAGGGTAAAACTAAATTTGTTTTGGAACCAGAGGTTACTCTCAAGGAATACGAAGCAAATTTGAAAAAGGAAGAAAAAGATTTTGTGACAAAGATGGCTCCGAAATACAAAGAATTTATTGAACGAAAATCTAATAAAGTATCGACATCGGCTGTTCTCATAACATGACTGGGAGAACATAAGAATTAAGAGAGTTTAGATCGTTAAAGGATGGCGATAGAGTGAAGTTTGGAAACAACACCACATGAGAGACTAAAGCCTATGAAATGATTACGAATGGCGAATTATCAATTCGGAAGGTAGCTTATGTTGAGGGCTTGCAACACAATCTAATAAGTGTTTCATAATTAGTTGTAGGTACAGGACAGAAGGTATCGTTTGATGAAGAAAGCTCAGAGATAATTGAAAAAAAATCAAAGGAAATGCTTCTGAACTCCAAAAGGAAGGGACATATGTGTCCATTGAATCTGAATCCAATCAAAGGGAAGCCATCTATTTTCTTGCTTACGAAAGCATCTTCGGATGATAGTTGGCTATGGCATTGAAGGCTTTTTCTTTTTAACTTCAAGGATATAAACAAGATCGTTATTGGTGATCTTTTTCGTGGTCTACCACTTCTAAAATTCGAGAAAGAACATTTATGTGTGCTTGGGAGCTCGGGAAACAAAGTAGGAAGAGTCACTCAACCATCATCAATACCAAAATCATTGAGCCATTAGAATTATTGCACATTGATCTTTGTGTTCCATCAACCATTGAAAGTATTGATGGTAATAAATATATTATGGTCATTGTTGATATTTTTCTAGATTTAACTGGGTGTTCTTTCTTGAGTAAATTACACGAATGATCCCTATGGTTTCGGGTAACTTGTGCATTTGGTCCCTAATTTATTTTTTTAACTCGGAAGGTCCCTATTATTTGTTTTTGTTACGTGCTTGGTCCCTGTCATACATAAAAAATACTATTTTGCCCTTGATTTTTTAATTTATTTAATTAAACACACGCCAACCCCACCCCTCTCACCTTACCATACCCACACCATCATTTTTTCCTATTTAAATAATAGTTGTTTTAGGTAAGACAGGGACCAAGCGTGTAACAAAAACAAACAGTAAGGACCAAGCGCGTAACAAAAACAAACAGCAGGGACCTTCCGAGTTAGAAAAATAATTTAGGGACCAAACACGCAAATCAGCACAAACCATAGGGATCAAACGTGTAGTTTACTCTTCTTTCTTAGATAGAAATCAGATGCAACTCCAAAGCTGATAGATTTCATCAAGCAAGTTCAGCTTCAATTACGAAAGCCTATTCGGAAAATTCGTAGTGAGAACAGTTTGGAATTTCAAAATCAAGCATTTGAAGAATTCTTAACTGTATAAAGGGATCTCTCACAACTTTTCCTCGCCTTACACTCTCCAACAAAACGGTGTAGTTGAAAGACGAAAACGCTGTATTCTTAACTGGAATAGTTTGGAATCTTCCTCTCTACTTCTGGGCTGATACTATTGCAACTGCTTGCTTCACACAGAACTGTTCCTTCATCAATAAAAGATTTATTATTACTCCTTATGAGATTCTAAACAATAGGAAACCTAATGTTAAAATCTTTCATGTATTTGGTTCCAGGTGCTTTCTTCTTAACTCTAATGAAAGTAGGAACAAGTTTGATGTGAAAGCAGACGAATTTTTTTTATGTGTTATTCTTTATCTTCCAAGACATATAGGTTTCTGAAAAAGAAATCATGAAATGTTGAAGAAACCTACTATGTCACCTTCGATGACAACTATATGAAGAAATATTAGAAAGAAGATCGTCAGTCTGGGGAAATCTTTCCATCAAAAAATTCTATGACAATTCCTCTCATGAATTTATATGAGGAATTTCTAAATTTGTTTCATGAGACTGAAAACGCCATTTCCTCATAATCGAAGGCCAAGGACAAAAAAGAAGATGAATTAAAGAAGATAATTGATGAAGCTGCTAAAAACATCGAGACTTCTTAGGAACAACTAATTTCAAATGCTTCTGAATTCCAAAATCCTTCACAACCTTCTGATGCTCCATTCCAAAGGGAGGGTTCCACTTCGAACTCCAAAACCAATGATTCATTCTAGGGGGAGGATCTGGTTCTGAATGTAGAGTCACATGCAAACTTTTAGCGGGAGAATGAAAATAATGACTCAGATGTACAATCGAAATTCGAAGAAGTTTATGCTGAAATCAATCTAGATCTTGTTCTGAATTATCCTCCAATGACTAAGTGGACCAAAGATCATCCACAATCTCAAGTGATAGGAGACTCGTGTTCAGGAGTTCTTACATGGGCTCAACAAAAAGCAAAAAAAAAATTGCATTATTTTCAAAATTGGAATTTTGCATGTTGAATTCTTTCATTTCTATAACTGAGCCTAAAACTGTGAAAGTTGCTCTAGATCATGCAGATTGGGTTCAATCTGCAGGAAGAATTTAATGAGTTTGAGAAAAATAAAGTATGGAGATTGGTTCCAACTCCGAAGGATGCTTTTGTTTTCAGAATGAAATGGGTATTTCGCAATCAGATGGACAAAGAGGGAAACATAATTCGTAACAATACACGCTTGGTAGTTAAAGGATACTGTCAAAAAGAAGGAATCGACTACAAGGAGACGTTCACACCGGTGGGTAAACTAGAATATGTTCGGATATTTCTTGCCTATACAGCTCAATAAAACTTTGATGTATATCAAATTGATGTGAAGTATGCATTTCTGAATGGCGAGCTGGAAGAAACCGTCTATGTTGAATAACCACCTAGGTTTGTGAATGAAAAATATCCAAGTCATTGCTATGTTTTGTATAAAGCGGTATATGGTCTGAAACAAGCATCAAGGGGATGGTATGAAACTCTGACTCGTTTTCTTAAACAATCCAAATTTAAACAAGGTACTGTTGATCCAACCTTATTTCGTAATAAGGAAGGAAACCATCTGATGATTGTTCAAATTTACGTTGATGAAATTATTTTTGGATCTCTAATCCTAGCTTAACAGCTAAATTCCGAAAGTTAATGGAAATGAAATTTGAAATGAGTTTGATGGGTAAAATTTACTTTTTCCTTGGCTTGAATGTAAGACAGAGTTCAGAAGGTATTTTGATTAATCAAGAAGCCTTTACAAAGACCTTATTGGCGAAATTCAGAATGGTGGGTGATTCTAAAGTTAAAGTTCCAACGGCATTCAGAATGAAACTCACACATTCTCTTGATAAACAAGCAACTGATATCACATTGTATTGTCAAATGATTGACACATTGTTATAATTAACTTCTAGTCGTCCCGATATCATGTTTGTTGTGTGCTACTGTGCCAGATTTCAAGCCAACCGTAAAGAACCTCACATGTTGGCAGTTAAGAACGTCTTTCGGTATCTAAAGTGAACTACATCTATCAGACTATGGTATCTGTTGAATTCAGGATACCATAGTCCGACATCTGACCTAGGCGGATGCAGACTTAATCGAAAAAGTACATCAGGAGGATGTCAGTTTCTGAATGGTAAAGTTGTAAGTTGGCAATCCAAGAAGCAAACTTGTGTCTCCTTATTCACTACTGAAGTTGAATATATTGCAGCTGCATCGTGTACATCCCAAGTTCTATGGATTCATAATCAACGTACGGATTATGGAATTAATATGAAGAGAATCCCTCTATATTGTGATTCCGAAAGCGTAATTAGAATCTGCCATAATCTAGTGCAACACTCAAAGATAAAGCACATTGCACTGAGATATCATTTTATAAAGGATCATGTCGAGGATGGTAATATTGAAGTTCATTTTTTTAGATCCTCAAATCAGTTGGCCGACATCTTCACAAAAGCCTTACTTGAATCTACATTCAATCAAATTTTACAAGGGATAGGAATGATGGAAGTTGACTTAGTTTTGAAATCTTCCTTGTAATTGGAATTTACTATTCATGTTCTGAATGGTTCAGAGCTTTTGAACGTCTCCGAATTCATTTTTCAAATTTTGATTGGATTCGAGCTTCGGGATGCTTCAAAATCTGCTGTTCATTGGGGTCTTAGAATGTTTTGTATCCTTTGAGCACTAAGTCTCTTCCGATTGGTTACGAGCTTCGGAATGATTCAGAAGTTATCGTTCATTTATGTTTTTGAATTTTTTTTGTCTTAATTTTTATTTATTTATTTAGTTTTATCTTTTTTGAAAAATCAAAAATTACAAAAACAATTTTCTTTGTTTCTGTTTTATCTTTTTCAGAAAATCAAAAATAACAAAAATATTTCTCTTACTTTTGGAAAGCTAATATTTTAGGTTAACATTCTTTATAATCTCAATTCAAACCAATGGGGAAGGTATAATTATGAATCTTTGTAATAGCTAAGTGTCCCTAGAAGCATGCTACTGCATTTTTTTTCCCAAGCCTCTAAGACTCTATGTTTGAAGCCTTAATGAAACTTTCATTCCGATCGTTTCTTCCCAGTCAGGATATTCATTCACATAAGTCATTAAGCTACCTTATTCTTCTCACAATGAGTTAAGAGTTGACTGCTATGTCATTCATTTATAGCAGAGGTACACTTTCTTCTTCAGAACCACTCATCATTTTCTCCATCAATTTTGTGTTCATAAACGTAACCCTTAACACTCTAAGAAATTACCACTGAGGTTTATGGTTACACAACATCTGTGTTTATGATCTTGAAAGAGTTATCACTATGATTTTGAGTGAGACCGAAAATTGAAAATCCCCTTTCTGAATTGATGGTGAACAATTAAATGTTCTAGATATTTTCACCAACGAATTGTCGAATAAAACCTGTTTGGTTGGTACCATTATAATTTGAAATCTCATTTTTCTTTTGAGTGACCTTAATGAAATGTTCTCGACCCAATACATTTCTGCCCAACTAGATCTAGATTTTGTTTTGAGATTTCCATCATATCCAATCAGTTAAATGAAATCCAAAGCTTACTTGTTTTTATGGGTATAACGGTCAAACAAGTACTTCTTTCAGATCTTCGGACTTATATTGAGTTTTGGAATCTAGTTGAAGCTTAGCCACCCATGAAGCCTATTAAAAGAATCCGTTCACAGTTTCTTAATAGACTAGTGATTGTAATTCAATGGGATACCATACAAGCACTTCAGAGTCTCTCTTGACTCAGAAGGAAGAGATCGTTGCCCGGGATCCATCTGATTTTCATGTCAATTTTACTTGACATCAAAGAATCCCTAAAATTAATTTGTTTTATTTCTTTATCTTTGGAACACTCTTGAAGAAAAATCCTTGTGATTTTTCCAATCCTGGTTGAAATTCCGAATGGTTACTTCCATTTTGAGAACAGGTCATGCTCTTACAGTTGGTGGATTGGCTGATAATTCCGAATATGTCAAAACCAAAACGACGGTTTCCTAGAGATAAGATTTCATCTTAGGCACGAGTTTTGAATTTGCTAATATCACGTGTGTCAGTTACAACGGTGCCTCGCACCATTGATGAGTTGTCACAAATTTTTAGGCTAATTTTACGGGGTACGGGAACGTCAACCAACAATTTTCTCTCACCACTTATCACTTTCCATATAAAAAGGGGTATTCAAACGGTTTCTCTCACCGCAAACATTATTGTTGCATCGCTTAAGGCAAAAAAAACCCTAATTGTCTTTACTTTTCATGATCTTCTTTAGCATAACAATGGGAGGTTCATCTAAGCATATCTCTTTTACTGACCAATGCCTTAAAATATCGCTATTGGCTTAGGCGTTAACAATGGTGGAATCTGTTCTATTGGTTCAGATGTCTAAGGCGTATTAATATGCAATCTATGGAAAGCATAGGATGTGATTTACTTTGAGGTAGCATCTCAAAAAACCTCGATCACCACGTCCCACTTCAGTAGACTTTTAGGGTTTTCTTCATCTGAAGCTCTCTTCGATCCAGAATCGGTTTCCAACATTGCCGTAATCGAGATGTTTTATCAAATGGGATACACAGGTCACATCTCTCTACTGTCAAAGTTCAGGAAACCCTTCCTTCCCTTAATAGGGAATGGGTTATTTACCTTGCTATTTAAAAGCTTTTCGGAAAGGTTTGCAGAGTATGATAATGCAAGTAAATAGTTCTACACTATTCTTTATGGTTTATTTCACGGTGTACAACTTGACTATGGCTCTGTTTTGTGGGCTCAACTTATCCAAAACACCGTCTCCACCACTCGCCACATAGAGTTTTCGTGTGCTATGTTTTGATCAATTATGGTCAACCATGCACTTGGCCATTTCAAGGTTCCACTGATGGCTGATTCAGTGATGGCAGTAATTTCGACTCTCCATGCCTCAACGTTTATGATGTTAGATCCCGAGAACTTCGCCTTTGCTGGGACTATTCCAGAGGAGATGTTGGTCAAGGTTCCAGTTGAAAATGTTGTAGTGAATGAATATCTAAAACTACCATCGTCTGGTTTTTTGCCCAAAAATAGACGAGTTATGAAAGTTGATTGAAGAGGGTACTAACCTGAAGAGGGGAGGCAAGAGAAAAGAGAAGGATGGTCCTTCTGAAGTTATCAAAGCTCCCAAGAAGACCAGAAAGCAACTTAAGAAACCGAGATCTCCATATACAGTTGTTCACGAAGATTTGGATTCAAGAACTGTTACAGAACTCCGAAACGAGGATACAAGTTCCATGAGGAATAGGATATTGCAGCAACTTCGAAACCCACTCCCACCAAATCTATTCCAAAGATATCTTCTCCACCGCCTTCATCTATTCATGTTTTGGATGTCTTTCATACATTATCTCCACCATTGTCACCAATCATAAATTCCATTCCGATATCATCCATCCCTCCACTACGACCAAATATTTTTGTTGGAATTTTACTTCCTCTGATCTCCATTCCTTTAACCTCCACAATCTTTACTGATTCCACCCCTCCAACCACTTCCTCTATTTCTACTCCACCAGAAGTCCCGATTGTCAAGTCCATTCCGGAGGTAACTAGGGCTTCAGACTTTAATGTCAACGTATCTGACACGGGGGAAAATGTCCATACTGGTGTGACTTCAGAGTCGGATACACCCACTATTCCTCCTACAAAAATTCTGATGATATTATGTATGGAGATGATCCAGGGTCCGTTATGAATTTCGTTTTTATCCCCTTCACTATCAATGTTAATAGTGATGAAGATGATGCCCCGATGGCGAAAGGGCAGTTCAAGCAACTTAATGAGAAATTGGATTCTCTCTTACAGTCTTTCAAATCTTCCTCTTCACCAAACTAGGAGTATTTGTTGACAACCCACCGGACCATAGTGGATATGTTAAAAAAAATGCCAAATTTCTTGAAGATTCTTCCAAGGCAATTAAAGCTTCACAGAAGACTATTTCAGAAACGACCGCAAGAGTCGAAAAACTATCTCAAGAGGTGAAAGACTTTATGGATGAGTTCAGAACATCGTCTGACTCTAACACCAAAGCCATGAATAAAGTTATTACGGGATTCCGTAATTCTCTACATGCTAAGAAGGAGGCACTTTCTATTGTTCGTTCAACAATAAAGGTCGACAATGTTGAACTAAAAGCCTCTATTCTCTCAAAGATAGAAAAGTTGCAGGAGGACTTGGCCACAGAAAACAAGATTATGGATCAGTTGGTAGAAAAGACTCATAATGCCAAGGTCCTTTTGGTGAAGCTGCAATATACTAACAAGCGTGTTGATGATTTGGAATCTGAGAAAATAGTTAAAAGCCATGCTTCTGAAATAAATCAGTACCTGCAACGACTTGTGGATACTCGTGACTCCTTGGTCACAGTCTCAGTTCAACAACAACTTTTGGACAAAATTCAACTAGTATTTTCAATGCTACACCAGATTGAAGGTGTTTCGGATAGCGGTGCTCTTATGGAACAAAGGGGAGACAAAGAAGACAAAGAAGAACCCATGCAAAACAAAAGACTGATGAACATGACTAAAAACCAAAGACTAATCATCAGAAGGGTAATAAAGCTTCTGCATCAAATAAATGCAAAGAGAAACTTGTTGATGAAGAAGAAGAAGAAGAAGGAGAAGAAGAGCTTTCTAAATTTGAGAAGCTTGTCTAAAAGAAGAGAGACAAAGAACTTGATAATCTTTTAAAAATATCGAAGGAGTTAGAAGCACACGAAGTGGAGGCTAAAATTGCAAAGATTACTCATGAAACTCAGAAGTCACTCTTTACACCATGGTCGTTTAATAGAATTCATAAAGTAAACATTGATGATTCGAGTGTCTATTGGCTTGAGCCTACGGTATCTTTTGATATGAATAACAAAGTGGAATCTCAACTTGATTTTCCCATTACTCCCAAGGCTTTTCTGTTTTGGTGTTTTGAAGTGACAGAAAAGGCTTTGATTTCTAAGAAAGCGGTCAATTAGAAAATCTTTAATTTCTACTTGAAGTATGCTAGGCCTCAGTATCAGATTTGGAACTTGATGAGGATTACGGGTTTGAAGGTTTGCTTTGCTATGCCGACTAAAGATTTTGTGAACATAAAGTTCAAGGGATTCAAGGAGTTGATAAAGTTTTGGATGAATTCACTTTGGCAAACTTGCTGTTTATGAATCCATACGACTGGGACTCTTTTCTCAACATTATCCTGAAAAATTAAAAGAAATATGAGCCCATTGTTGCCCATCTGAAAAGAATGCTTATCTGCTACATCCTTGAGATTGTGAAGATAGACGTAGGGATAACGTTGGTTTTGCAGAAAAATCCCACTCTAAAACTTGAAGAGGAGCCTAAAGACATTCAGAAGCTGAAGCTAGTAGTTATTCAGAAAGAACATTGGAGCGTTGTGTATAATTGAAAGGTTGGTGATACTGTTCAAATGATTATGTTCTTTTTGAGAGGCAAATATCCCTACTCAACCACCACTATGAAGACTATTCTCTCAATGGTTGAAATAGGCAAAGACAACTCTGTGGTAAATCTGAAATCCTTCTCGGATATGATCAAATGGTATCTCAGTGTCCAAAACGTACTTTTGAATTTGATTCCCAAACAGTTCAACGCACAGAGAAGACATCATTAAAGACTCTCCTTCGGAATTTGATATAAATGTGGAGATTGTTGGGTCTAATAGTATTGTGTCAAATGTATGCTTATTATTGTTTTTTATTCTAGTTTGAGCCTATCCATTCTTGGCTTAGCTTTGTAGTTTAGGCTATATATAGTGCATGCATGTAACATTAGGGTCAACGACTTAGAACCCTAATTTCCGTTTGTACGCTCTTATAGAAAATTTCTTGAGAACTCTTCTATATCTACTATAATCAAAGCATTCGACACTCTTTTGATCTTCATTGTTCTTATCATTTAATTTACGCTCCTTATTACAGAGGCTATCAATCTTAATTATTGTTCCGATAATATGACCGACATTGAACCTATTATTGGCGCTATTTCTCAACTTCAGGTTGAAATACTATTGGAGATTATTGACATTGCCTTACCTCTTTACAGATCTAGTAGATTTAGTGCGCCTCCCGAGTCTTATGAATTTCATTTAACTGTGGAAGATGACATGCTGATTAGTGATATAACATTGATCAATTTGGATAAGCTAATAGTTACTAGGAAGAAATGGCAGGCGATAACGCTGCCAATGGGAAGGGTTTAAGCATAGCGAAATTCAGTCCATGAAGGATAACCAAATTTGAAATTGGTTGATCTGAAGCCTAGTCTTATGGCAATGCGTTATAATTAGATCTTTAATATGAAGACTAATATGGATAGGAACTTACAAACATTCAAGGCTATAATTGTGGAACTGGGCTTCTCTCATACTTAAGAAATTGATTTTGAGGAAACATTCTCACAAGTAGTCGAGGAAAGGTCTGTTTGGCAATTTGTTGCCATTTGTAAGGACCTGTTCCGAATCGATTCATAATTCAAGGCTGTGGCTAGGATTAGGGCCCTTCAAAAGGTAAGATCTAGGCCCATTTGGGTGCGAATGATGTATTTGAAGTGATCTGCGTGTTCGGTTCGTGTTTTGGAGCCTAGAGGTATTTTGGTAAAGTGCCAGTTCATAATTTTCGAGGAAATTAGATTTTTTCGGAGGGTATTAAGGATTGTACGAGTTGATAGAAGTTTAGGGCTTCTCATTACTTTTCCGTAGATATAAAGATCATCGGAAACGGGCTTATAAAGAAGAAGTTATGGCCCTAAGAAATTTGGTGGTTTTTAGGTTTAGCTGGGTACGTGGGGCATACATAAAGCGTATGCGGGGCGTACAAGTGAGGAAAGCAGTGCATGGGGCGTACCTTGGCGTCGACTGGGCGTACTGACCAGGAAGTTTGTGGGTGCTCTTCGTTGTACGTTGGGCGTACTCCAATCAGACCCAAACCCTATTTTAGGGTCTTAAAGCCTATTTAAGCTCCTTATCTCACAACCTAACCCTAATATATTCATCCTCCATCCCTCTAAACCCAAGATATCAACCCTTAGCGCCCATTTGAGTGATTTTAGAGCTTCAAAGTGATTTTTATGTGTTTTGGTGCTGGAGGAGGAAGAAGGAACTTCTGGAAGAGTCATTGCTTGACTTGGAGCTTTTAGATCCAAGATTTGTGCACCTATATCTATCTTCTAGAGATATAAATTCTCAACCTTGTCAACTCTTTCATGTAGATCTAGCTAAGTGATATTTTTTTATGGTCTTGGTCCCTTTGAGGTGGTTCTTGTGAGTAGAAGTTACTTTAGAACCTTTGAGCTTCATATTTGGTCCCTGTTGAGGTTATGGAAGCATAAAGTTTGGATCTTGATAGGTATAAACCTTCCATGCATGATTTGGTAGTCATTTGATGAAGTTTGGGACTTAGGGTTTTGATTTGGGTCCCATTGAGTTATGCTAAGTAATCAAAAAGTTAGAAACTTTATGACTTAAGAAGTCCTTTTGATTCAGATCTGCAAGTTTGGACTAAGGTCTTAAGGTATTAAGAAGTTGTTAAGACATTTTGGTGTGATTTTGACCTTTGGAGTTCATCTTTGGTGTTGGGCTTCATTGAGCCATGCAAAGTCTTAAACCAATAGACTTTATGGATCCAGTCACTTATATTTATCTATTTTGTAGTTTTGGACGTCTTGACTTAATGGATTAAGAGCTAGAATTGAGAGTTAGTCAACAAGAGGAATACGTTGGGCGTACATGCCTGTATATGTAACGTACAAGCTCTTAAGCATGTACGCCTAGCGTACAAGATGAGTACGCCCCACGTACTCAGCAGAGTGGGATTTCGGTTTGTGGGCTTTGGTTTGAACCATCTTTTGGGCTTTGTTGTTTTGGGCCATTTTGGCCATCAGTTTTTGGGTTTATATTTATCTATAAAGGCTGACTATGGATTTGGGCCCAATTTGGAAAATTAGGCCTTGGGTAGTTTTTGGTATTTGGGCCTTATGGAAAATTAGGTTTGGGCCTAAGTCTTGGTCCAAAAGTAGGTTAGGGGTAAATTGATCATTTACCCTAGTAATGGATTTATGGTTATGGATTGGTACCTAATTGTTGATTGGGTGTTGTTTTGACTTTGATAGTTTGGGGATCTGTCAGCCAGTAGTCATGGATTTTATGTTTGATTCAGCAGTGCAAGGTGAGTCTTCTCACTATATCCATGGGTCGAAGGCACCAATGTCGGCCCACTACGTGTTATGTGGTATGCTTGTTGTCTCTGTGATACTTGCATGGAAGACCCCGGGGTAGCCCATGGCACTTGGATATTAGAGCATGAGGGGAGTCCATGGCATTCTAGGTAAAAGCCATGGGGGAGCCCATGGCATTCCAGATAAAGACCATGGGGGGAGCCCATGGAAACTATATGTATGTCACATGATATTTTGTGGTTGTATGTTTATGGTATTTTAGAGAAATCACTAAGCTTTGTGCTTACAATGTTCAATTTATGTTTCAGGTACTCAAGTTTTTAAATTTCAGGTACTCCAGTTTTCAAATGGAAGGGCTCAAGATGATTGTAGAGCTCACACCACATGTTTCTGCATTTTATGAATTACTTTGATTTGATGATGTTTTGCTAAAACTTGTTTACCTTGGTTTTATGGGAAAGATATGAATTAATGATTTATTAACTTAAAAAAAATTATGTCTTGATTTTTGGGACGTTACAAGTTAGTATCAGAGCCTTGGTTTGAAGGATCCGGACATACTCTCGGGTGTGTCTGAACTCAAACTGAGGATTTTGTGGAGTTTTCAAAAGAAAAAAATTTAAGAAAAAAAATCCAATATAAGAAAAGGGTGTGATGGCATAATCAACCGAGCTCAATTAAGTTTTCTTAAAATACCCATATGTGCTAACTAATATTATTTGATTTATGAATCGGTGAATTGCATGCTAGCTAGGGCAAAGGATCTGTTTGGTTTTTGCATGATAGAATGCCAGGAGAGATGCCTTTCTATGTTTATTGTATGAGCTGGTAGACTTGCATGCTGGAGCTGATTAGTTAGTGCACTACTAGAAAAACAGCCTTTTAGGACGCGCAATGTGTGTTGTAAAACGCTCAGACGACGCGCAAATGTGTGTCAAGGAAGGCGCTGTCAGAACGAGAGACGACACTCTTTTGTGCGTCGTCTATTTACGACGTGCATTTACGACGCTCATTTACGACTCGCATTGCGTATCATTAAAGCCCCTGTCAAGAAAGGCCATGTCATAAACGAAGATGACACGCATTTTTGTGTATCGTAATTTTAAATGTTTAAAAAATATTCTTTATGGATTTACTAATTTTCAAATTAAATTTGCATTTAATTTCTCATAATAGAAAATAAAATACCATATAAAAAAATAAAATCCATTGCATAAAATTTAATATCATACAAATAATAGATGAAAGTACACTGCTATTTTTTCTATTTATCGCTATATTATTCGATGAAATTTCAATGTGACATTTTAGTAATCTCCCCAATGTGAAACAAGAGACAATTTGATTACATACAACTTGAAAAATGTAGGCATCCGACCTCAAATTTTTCTATATTTGCCAAAATCTTGCTACGCACTCCCTATGTGCTATTAACCTACAATTTTCCATAAATCTTACAACTTAAATGAGTATATGATAAGAAACATCTAATGGAATCACAAAAGAGAAACTTCACCCCCTTATCCTTATCAGTGAGATTTGGCAGCTCAATATATATTTGGGATACATGCAACACTTTTTTTAACATTAAATACATGTTGTTCAACACTAAAAAATAGGACACATATGAAGAGTTAGTTACATAAAAATATAAAAATTCTTCATGCGTTCTGCAGTGACCTTGGGGATTCATCTCCCAGGAAATTTAGGAGCAAATTCTTCATGCTTTCTGCAGTGACTTATGAAGAGTTAGTTACATAAAAAATATAAAAATTAAAAGATAATTGTATTGTACTATTATGAGTATGAGCACGCACAGACAAACTGTGTTGCTGCAATGCAACTTGTATAAACTAAACTAAAGCAAGCATCTATGTGCAGGAAACTACATTGGCTTGTACAGACCAGATCAACGCATCACATTACATTAATTCTACTACAAAGTGTAACATATAGAAAGATAAACCATTTTCCATATAACTTCTTAGACCTCATAAAATTTAATTAAAAAAAACACAGAAACGACAGCCATATTGAAAAATCTACTAATTTATTTTTTTTTCATTCTTTTGATATAATAATTTTAAGACCATGATAAACTTTTCACATTTTCAGGACATACATACATGTGTAAGGTTAGAACCCGAACCCACCCACTTAAGCATTGCATGTGAGATTTGTGATACATCTTGGTTTATGGAACTTGAAGCCGAATACTCTTGGGGTGTAGCACTGTATGGCCTTTTGTGGCTTCAGGTGACCATAACTCATCAGGAACAAGTGAGGCAAAGTCGTTCCAAAATAAGCACCATCAATATCATTCTCGTTCAGAGGCTCATCTTCATCGTCATCAAAAATATCATTCTGATTCACCATGGTAAGAGTCGCTGCTTGCAGCTCTGAACACAAAAAAGTACCTATTTCAGAATTCAAAAAGACCTCTAAAAACCAGTACATGTAGATGTAGTTTACCTTGTGGGGCAAGTGTGTTGGATACATTATAGTCTTCACTCACAACTCCTTGATAGTTTTAGATCTTTACTCAAAAGTCAAAACAAATCATTTAGTTAACTTAGCAAACAAGTAACTACAATGCAACCGATTTTAAAAAAAAGGATTACTACATTTGGTGTAGAGAGTGCATCATCGTAGGGATCATGAATAGGTCCATCTAGTTGAGGAATCCTATTATTACCACCAGCAACAATACTATTGCTCCATTCACCAACCTAAGCTCACAAACAAACACATCTTATCTTATATTAATATGGAATAAAAAAAACATTACACATGAGATGTGTTAATTAAAAGATATAATACTTCAAGTTTATCAGCTACCCATCTTGTTGAGGTATATATCCGCATGAGGGGCGATATTATGAAGGAAACTTAAGTTTATGCAACCAAACTCAAGGAACACAAACATACAAAAAATAGATTACTAAGCTTTTCTGGCTCCATACCGTATACTTTATCTGCTGCAAGCTTTCCATGTTTTAGATTCTTGTGGGCCCTACAAGCTGTAAGCAAAGCAGCCCACATGTTTACTGTAGGATTAAATGAAGCATTTTGGATCAAATAGAAAGCTTCATCTAATAACCGTTCATGACCTAATATCAATCATACATGTATAATGCATAGCTCTAGGTTTTTCCTTGAAATCTGTTCCCATTGATTCAAATATTTCCCACCCTTGAACTGATAAATGTGAATAGCTACAAGTAGATAGAACACTCAAGAAAAGTAACATGATTTGGGATCATTTTTTCAGTAATCATTTGTTTGAATAACTCTAAAGCTTCAATTCCTCTCCCATGATTACAATATCCATCAATTAATGCGTTCCATGATATAACGTTCTTGTGAGGCATTTTATCAAACACGTTGCGTGCATCATCAATTCTTCCCCATTTACTGTATAAGTCAACAAGTGAAATGTTGGAAACTATGTCTAGATTAAGACCATGGTGGATGAGGCCTACATGTGCTTGTTTGGCGTGCTCTAATGAAGCTAATCGTGTACACACTGTTACTATCATTAAGAAAGTGAAGTGGTCCATTTTAACAGCAGAATATTGCATCTCGTAGTTGAGATCTAAAGCTTCTTCACTGTATCCATGAAGGGCGTACTCTACAATGATTGTATTCCAACCCACTATTGTTTTTTCAGGCATTTCATCGAACGCACACTGGGCATCCTCGATGCTTCCACACTTGTTGTACATGTCTATTAGTGCACATGATACGAAGATATCTTGACTTACACCCATTTTTATAGCACAAGCGTGTAATTGTTGTCCTGTAGAAATCAATTTCAGTCATGCAGATGTACGCATCATGGTGGAAAAAGTAAGTGAACTGACGTCAGATTGTTCCTCCCATTTTAACCGAACTAAGTAGTTATGGCTACCTAAATTCGATTTCACAATTTATATTTCTCTTTCTCCCATTGCAGTCTCCGTCTTTCTATTGTTGTGATAGAGATTTTCCTTCCGTCGCTAGGTTTTGAGTACAGCTGTATTAGCATAGGTAGGCAATGCTAGAGGTGGGAGAGGATGGTGGTGGGCAACACGAGAACTGTTTAGAATTAAAGAGGAAGCGATGGTATGTCCAGAGCGCAGCGGAGAAGGGAAACTCATCGGTGTTGGTGAAGGAATTTTTGGAAACCGATGAGATGTGAAAAAGAGAGGATTCAACGGAGGGTGAAGAAGCAGCCGACTGAGGCAGTGGCTCATACGGTGAAGATAATGATTGATCGTTATTACGATTTAAGTGAGATATGCAAAGCCATGGGAGATCTCTATGAAATCACAGGTTGGGTTTTTGGTTAGAGAGAGAGAAAGGAAGACAAAGACCCTAGGTTTGTTTCTTGCTGATTGGAAATGGAGGGGTTTTTATTTTTCACATAGGCGGGGTTTTAATTTTTGGGGATTTCATTTCTCGCACATAACGCGTGTTTCATTAAAAAATATAAAGTGACACACTTACATGAAACACATTTTATAATAGGCGTCCTCTGTATTTTTTTTTTGCTTTTCTGACACTAATTTCAGGGAACCCTCAAATATGCGTCCTCTATCTTTCAAATTTTATAAGAGATGACATTATTTTTAGGACACATGTTTTTGCGTATCGTAAATCACTACGCGTCATTGTTTGCACGTCATTAGAGGTTGTTTTTCTAGTAGTGGTGATAGATTGGCTTGATATGAGTGATGCTTTGTTGTCTTGGGAGTATTGGATGGTACGATGTACAGGAAATATCTATTGGTATCAGTAATTGCTAAGTGTATGCTTTAAAAAATTTCTACGATTATGATCTTATCCCTAGAATAACTGATTTGGCCTTATTTCATGTTCCTTTTCTGGTTGTGGTGCTAGGGTAGAGTCTATTATTTGACAGTCTATTTGATCCTATTATGTGTATAATTTACATGCATAAGGCAACCAGCAGTGAGGGTTGAAATTTATAGCATGAGTTGTGGTATGTAGGTTGAATGTCATGTGATCCTTTTATGGATTGGAGTGTTACTGCATCAATGTTACTTGCTTTGTGATTTGTGGAACTCTTGAGTAATGAGAGTTAGCTACTAAGTGAATTTGATCGTATTCACGAGGTGGATGACTGGCATTATGGGGAGTTCTTCAGAAGCTAATGGCAGGGTGAGGCCAGGAACCTAGGACAGCCTAGGAAGTGCTTCAGTGGGTTTGTTGCACTGTTTAGTGAGTTTTGGGTGCATCGGTTTGAGAAGGTGACTTAGAGGATTCAGGATGACTCTTAAGGAAAGTATGGATAAGTGTGGATGGTAATATTGGACCCGTACTACTGAAAGTACAGGATCTATACTCGAATCGGGGAGAGTCTTGGAAGAATCTAAGAAGCTTGTGGGAGGAGGATTTTTTGTGTGTTCTTATCATTGGCATGTTGTGATTGGGTTTAGTGATGAGTGTTCAGCGACGAGGTTCAGGTTCTGGTTCTGGCTCATATGCAGTTACTGTCACACCCCAAAACCTGAACGGCAGAAACGTTCTGAGGCGGTGGACGTCGTGTATAGTTCACAATAATGCATAATAGTAAACAAGAAACAACATCATCCATTGCATTAATAAGATAATTTTAATGCAAGTGTGTTCTATGTATAGTTTATAAGACACCAAAAATGAATAATCAAAATAAAGATGAGTCTTGAAAGCTCCGTCTTCTCAAAAACCTGGTCATCGGTACCCGTCTACTGGTGACCTGAGAATACAAGTTATTTTGAAAGAGTAGATCAGCATTAAAGCTGGTGAGTTCATAAGTATTTTAGTGTCATTGTTTGTATGAAAATGTTTGATGTAACTATTTGAAAGTGTTTGTAGTAAATGTTTGATGTCCTAGAAAATCCTATATTTTCTACTAAAAAGTAGCCTTCTACCCAGGCCCAAATGTTCTGTATGTTGTTTGTTTGTAAAAGTGTCTAATTTTCCCAAGTATGACTATCATTTCCAAAATATGGTTTACATTACCGTTTATGTCAGAAGATCACAAAGTGAATGCAGTGGGAAAATAAAGAAGTACTGTAGTATTGTATAGAAGTAACTACCAAGGTACTAACTACCTTAAACCAGTTTGTTGTTTAAGGTAAAATATGATATCATTGTAACCATACTTGATCGACTAGTAAGACACGACGCCCGATGACGTCGAAATGGTATGACATTCGTCAC
This sequence comes from Lactuca sativa, assembly GCF_002870075.4. Lineage (NCBI taxonomy): Eukaryota > Viridiplantae > Streptophyta > Magnoliopsida > Asterales > Asteraceae > Lactuca > Lactuca sativa. The sequence continues at coordinate 226,101,981 of NC_056630.2, forward strand.
CCGTAGACCTGCAGGTCCCACTGTAGATAGCATTAAGGAGTAGGACGGTCAGTCCCGTATAGATCTATACATAAATTCACGCTCTCCCTCCAGGAGACAACAGTAGATTGCCATGCCATGAAATAGTGGCTCACATTAACGTTATAGTATTCTAGTGTTTGTATAGTATGCTCTAGTATACTGTATCTTCTCTCTGTTCTAGTGTATAGTATGTTATCTTCGTATAGTGTAGTGTATGTTCTCTTAGTTTCTCATGATAGTATGTTCTTTCTGTTTCTCATAATAGTATGTTTTTATTGACTCATGAATGAACTGACTCTTATATGTTTCATTGTACTAGAAGTACTGAGTAGTAAACCTCAAAACTATAACTATTATCGTTTACTATTAATGTTGTTTGAATGACTGAATATCTTTGTACACCTGTGCTACCCATAGGTGTTGAACTGGTGTAAGAACTTTTAAATATATACATATATACATAATATATTACTAAGATTCAAACGACAATCAGACAAATAACCAGATACTCTATGTCCACAACCAAACAAGGGATAGGAAATAAAGTTAGTTATCAGTACTGAGTCCTTTCAACCTTACTTATATAATTATATCTATATAGACATGATTTTGACAATATATATATATATATATATATATATATATATATACATACATATATATATATATATATATATATATATATATATATATAAGTTTAAAAGAGTTTAACATATAAAAGGGTTTTAACCATTTGAATGGTAACAGATGACTTGATGTCAGTTTATAAAATGTTTTGAAGAGTTTGTTTGATAAAATAGTTGAAGTATAAGAAAATCCACTTGTTTGATAGTTATTAATCACATGTGATTGATATAATAACTATGATGTTATCAACTTGTATTCCCCCCCCCCCCCCCATAAAAGCATTTAAAATCATTTAAAAAGGTAGATTAAGGGGTATGAACTCTCCTGTAGTGAGTAATATGAATGAAAGATCGGTTGTAGGATGCTAAGTGCTAAGTGAAATCTCGGGCACAAACGGATACTATAAGGCATATAATGATACATATATGTATATAATTAGTGTTTACACAACTAATCATGCAAGGTAACACCTTAGTGACTAGGAAACACTTGAATGGAAGTGCTACAATCACATTTGATTCTACTTAAAAAGAGTTTACGGACACAGTTGGTGTTCACGACCATGATGTTCATGGCCCAAGGTGTTTACGGCCAAAGGGTTTACGTCCCTATGAGTTTACGGTGGTAAACTCATGAAGTCTTGTGCCAAAGTGTGATTTAAGATCCTATCAAGCATTAAGGAAGTGTTCTAGACCCATTCCTAGCTTTAAGAAGAGTTTAAGGCCAAACTAGGAGCCTTAACAAGGGTTTACAGCCAAGGGAGATGCTCCTGACCGTAAACTCCCGTTGTTCTTGGAAAAAGGCTGTTTTCAAGGGTGTAAATCAAGAGCTTATACTAGATAATAAGTATATAAAAAGGATACTTACAATTGGAAGCTAAAAGGGTTGATTTCATCCCAAAGAACTAGTATGTGTTCTTGGTGTTCTTGAAGATCCAACCCAAAAGATGAATTTCATGGATGAAATAAAAGCGTGATACTAGTTAAGGAGATGTATCAACTAAAAAAGGATGAAACACTTACATTTTTTAATATAAAAATGAAGATCCTTATGATACTTGAGAGAGAATTCGAGTTTCTTGACTTGAAATGGTGAATAATGAGGAAAAGTGAAGGAATATCATACTTAAGGCCATGATTTTATGGCCACCTTGAGTTTACGGCTGTTAACTCATGTGATGTGGAGTTTATGGCTTGTTTGATGGTTTTGAACTTCAACAAATACTTCCTAACACTCATTACATGGATGCACTAGGCTTAGAACACTCAAACAGACCCTAGACAATGCTAAAAGATAGCAGAAACAAGTCTGAATTTGATTGAGTTGAATGGTTGTACAAGATAGAAATTTTGGGTTGTCACAGTTACTGAGCCGATGAGCGAGCATGTGCAGGAATTCATCTTGTCGGAGATTTCCCGCAGTATTATGGAGCATAATTCTATTGGGTTTTGAGCAATCTAACACTCCTAAGTGTACATGCAACGCTAAATACCTTGGATCTATGTTTTCTCTATTATACATGCAAATATGAACTTTCCAAGGTATTCATCCTAACTAGCATAATAACATTGATTCATATGAATATATCAAGTGTGACATCTCAAATGGTTCACACAACACCAAAGACACTTGGAATAGATTAGAGAGAAATCCACACTTCATAAAAATCGTATAGCCCTTTCACATATAATCTAGTCGCCGATTTTGTCAACAATAAGATGCTTATATAGTTAGTGACAATTAGGGTAAACCCTAATTATCATGGCTTTCCATTTCCTTGGATCCATGGGTTCAAATATACCATGGAGCATCTTATGGGTTTTAGCCCAACTTGACAATCCATGGAGTCTTAGCCCACTATACAAGTATGGATGATTTTCACAATCAACCCATATATATGTAATTAGACTTCTTTTGATCACTTAATTAATTCTAGATTAATTCTTGATCAATACTAATTAAATAATCTTATTAATATATTAGAACTTATAATATATTAATAAACCTTAAGTTTTATTTCTCTCATTATAGTCTATCCAAAATGTATGATGCCATGCAAGCCAAATGGACCATGTCGGGTCGAGTCAAGTCTTACCAATTATAGTTATGGACTTAGACATTAATCCAACAACTTATATGATCTTTGGTTCAGTTAGAGAGTAGATTTTGGAGATCGTGAGTCAGTGCTTGGGTGTGATTCATGTTGAGTTTTTGGCTATCATTGGAGCTTGCACTCTTTCATGTTGTGAGCGAGAGATTGGTGTGGAGCATCTATGCAAAAGGGGGTCAGATAAGGTGTAGGCAAGGGAGGGTCCGAACGAAAGACCCACGGCTTCGGATCAATAATTAGGGGACAACAGGGCCGGAGTCAGTGCGGAACGTGTGGGAGACAGCACGAGGGAGCTTTCTATTCCATGGGTCTGGGTTGCTACAAGTGTAGCAGGATTGATTGTGTTAGCAGGGATTTTCCTTAGGAGGCAAGCCCGTTATGTTTTCTCTGCGACCAAGTGGGCCACAAAAGTGTCTTATGTCCGATGAGGAGGAGAGGAGCAGTGAGTGCATCTGATCCGACTATTTTTTGGTTCTCTTATAGTTGTGAGGGTAGGGCAAGATCCCCAACAGAGAGGAGTCGGTCATTGCAGCGCCAGTCAGGGGAGGCCCGTGCTCCAGTAGGTGATTTTGCAGGTATGTTATCTTTTGCGATCCTTTCGGTTGTTATTAGTATTCATGTTGCTTGGAATTTTATATTGGCTTGGGTAAGCATTATCTTTGGTTTAATTCTCTGTTATTGTTGGGATATATCTTCAAGAATTATTTAATGTCTTTTGCACTCCTTGAATCATTAGTGGGTTATTAAGGGGTTGTGTCTCGTGTAGCGGGTTCCAATGTGTTTGGTTGATATAAATTGGTTTGTTCGAGAATGGTTCAGGGGTTTTGTGTAGAAGATATTCGGTTAGGATTCAGTGGTTTTTGTTCTTGTTCTGGTAGGAGTGGCAGTTGCCTATGGAAGAACCGTGGGGTTCAAAAACTTCCGTTGCTAGGAAATGAGCGGTAGCTGGGAGAGGGTGGGATTAGTTGCGTGAGTTGTTGGTCATGGGAAATTTCGGGGGAGTTTTATACTCACTCAGATTGTAGATAATTAGGATTCAATGATTCATTGAGAATGGGACTGGGGTGAAGATTCGTCAGTTCAGGGAAAGGTTATGGTTTTTAGCCGTCAACATAAGGACTCAGAGAATTGGTATATTGTCATGGGAGGTGATTTGGATCATCAGATTGGATAAGATTTCAGGATCATTCTTCAGGGTTTCAGGATTTGGGCGATCCTTGAGTTTGGCTAGAAATGGAACGCTAGTGTTGATTAGCATAGGTAGGCGGTTCATGCTGTTTGTGGTAGGTAGGTCAGAGGTCGATAAGAATTAAGAGGTGAGGGAGAGATTTGTCGAATCCAAGTAGGGAAGAATCGGTCAAGATTTCTGAGAGTTAGGAATTTAAAGGTGTAGAACTAGGGCAAGTTTCACATCCTGGCCAGGAGGAGAGACGACCCGAGTGGTCGTTTAAATTGAGGTTATGTAAGTGGGAATTCAGAAAACTTCCAACCGCTATTTGGCATCACTTTATTATGCGTAGTAGACTTGTGATTGAGTCTAGGTTGAGGGCCTCATAATTTGAAGTTTGGCCCGAACATGTATCGGGATGCAGTTGGAAGCAGGTTTCGGCTCAGGATGCATGGAGTTGCAATGATTATGGTGTATTAAGGCCATGGCCGGTTGATGTGTCGTAAGACTGCAATGTGATCTTAGCATTCACCATTTTGAGGTAAACTACGGTTAGAGATGGTCGAGCATAAGGGGGAATCAGTTCGTGCCTTTGGCATGCCGGTCAGGATTATCGAAGAGCATTTCTCTGTTTTGGTTTGAGGACCATTGGGGTCCGGGGCGGAGTCGAGCCTATATAGATTTAGATGAGTAGGACCCGTTGGCGAGGGTCGTGTGATTATGATAGTTTAGGTGGGTCCTGGTAGATACCGTTGGGTTAAGGTTTTGGATTTTGAGCTGCAGGATCGAGTGTGTGGTATAGAAGGTTTTATAGGTTGGGTAGCCTTGTTGTTTGGAGACTTGGGAACCCGGTGGTTGGACCAGGTGCGAGAGTGGTAGTCTCAGAGATGGTTTAGGAACATTTATATTGGTCAAGTGAGGTTGATGGGAATCAAAAGGTTTTGTTGTGAAATAAAAGTGCAGATTTGTAGATCTCGGGTTATGAGTTGAGTATAGTATTGGTTTTTGTGTAAGATCTTTAGTCGGATATCACAAGTATTTTGTGAAGGATTTCCATTTCAATGGAATAAGAAATTGGGTATCTATATGATGGGTTTTGAGCATTCTAACACTTCCTAAGTGTAGATGCCACCCTAATAACCTTGAATCTTTGTTTTCTCTATATACATGCAAATTTCTTTTCAAGGTTATTTCCTAACTAGCATGGCATGGGGATTACATAAAACATAGAAACTAGTAGAAATACATACCTTGTTGTTGCTTGGATTCCTTCAAGACTTTATGAGCCTAGCACCCCAAATGTTGTGCCTAAAATGCTTCACACAACACCACAAAACTTGGAATAACTTGAGAGAATACTTCTTACACTCAAAAATCGGTTATGCCCTCTCTAGTAACACTAGGTACCGATTTTGCTAGCCAAAGGGTTCCTTTTATAGTGTTGTCACAATTAGGGTTTTCACATGAATACCCTTAATTGTCATGACTCTTTATTTCCCATGACCCATGGGTTTGTAACTCCCATGGACTATCCATGGAGCTCCATATGGTTATAACCAAACCCATAAACCATTGATCATTAATCCACCATAAAAGAAATGATGATTATTATAATCAACCCTATATATTTAATTAGTCTCACTTTGATCACCAAATTAATGTTAGATTAATACTTGATCAAATACTAATTAAATAATACTATTATTAATATATTAGAACCTATAATATATTAATAATCTTAAGTGCCTTATTCTCTCATCTAGTCTATCCAAGTATTACAATGCCATGCAACCCAAATGGAGCATGCCAGGTCGGGTCAAGTACATACCAAATAAAGTTATGGAGTTAGACACTATATCCAACAGTCTCCCACTTGGATAAATCTAATAACTATATTTGCAAATATGACTTCAAAATCCAACCAGAAATCGTAGCTCTTTCAAAGTCTCTCTGAACTGAGATGATGACGATACGTCATTTAAGGTAAGTGATCATATAATCCTCTGCTCTCATGATATCAGTCAGACAAACACATGGAACACGGTCTTACTTATTGTCCAGCATTTGTTTCTCGATCTCCGATTAGTTTCAACATAGAACTAAATTGAACACATCAATTAGGTTCTGACCGGGCCCGATACATAGGTCAAAACCAAATCATCGAGGGGCCCAGATATCGCTTCTATTTCTGGAAGGAGCAGATAAACTTCGACTGATATGCTTGTACTAACTACTTGTTGAATTATTCACAAAGGCACGTTTTATAACATCGAGTTAACAATGCATTTTCGTACAATCAATGAATAACCAACTCATAGTCAACAACTCATATCTCTAGGTTTGAAGATTTATATGATATTACCGTCTCACGATCACTCGAGATAAATTCCATGAAGTGATGCAAGTGAGCGTGGGTTGAATCCAATACTCAGCCCTTATGAGTACTCATGAATGTTGTAGCAACCATTGCATTGTCTAAATCACTTTAGACAAATCATACAAGCCAAATTCATGTGTAACAACAGCAAAATTCAGGTCAAAATTTAAACTTTTATAAAACCGCAATTGATTATACTAAGTGGTAAATATTGTAACAAGGTTTTCATACATATAAAGAACACAAAAATCCGAGTTATAACGAGGAAGTTATAACCATTCTAAAATTCCCGACAAAACCGGCAACACCGATTAAACGAAAATAGCGAAGTTTCAATACAATAGTTTTTAGCCTTAAGTATCTAAATAAAAGTAATAGATAACATCAAACCGTGAGCGTACATAAAAAGAACGTCCAAATCTGACTTCGTATGAGGAAGTTATGATTTTTCCAAGGTTCGGGTATAGCAGGAGATAGCTAAAAACTTGAAATAGAGCTCGAGATACTTTTGACCAAAACAACCTAAATGAGAATCGAAGGTCTCAACATTAGTAGCGCAACGGCGAAAAGTCTGACGAAAATGGGCATCGGATGAAGAAGTTATGGAATTTTAACGGACTTTTCGTGTTCCGGCCCGTTAAAAATAAATAATTAAAAATAAAGTCAAAATTTGCCGATGAAGTCTAAAGGAGAGTTGTAGATCATATTTTTAGCTACGCGTGCATATAAAGAACGTCGAAAACGGAGCTCGTATGCGAAAGTTATGGATTTTACAAGTTCGGGGTCCAAAATCCGAGGCTGTCAGGCCCCACGACGTGGCACAAGCTTGCCGCAACCCGACAAGTGACTGAGGGCGTCCAATCAACGGAAGAGGATAGGTTTGACTCCCCACGACGTGTCCATCACTTGCCACGACGTGGCACACCCCAAAAATGCCCCTATAAGTAGATTTCAAGGGCTCCGAGTTCCATTGTTCAGTTCCTTTCTTTCTCGCACCGAAACTCTGCGTTTAAGCCCCCGAGACCCTCCCAAAGCCCCGGTTTTCACCTTCAATTCCCGAAGGAAGGTTTTGTGTTCTCGAGATTCCCGAGATTCCCGAGAATCCCGATATTTTCCCGCGTTTCCAACTCTTCCTGTCGAAGTTCTGCTCGATTCTCTTCTCGACTACTTCAAATCAACCACTTCAATCAAGTGAGTTCATACCCCTACAACCACACTTTAAATGCTTTTTAAATGCTTTTGAAACACTTTTAAGGGGGGGAATACAAGTAAACACACAACTAAAATCGTGTGAAACATCGATCTTTTTATATACTTTTCATACTGTTGTTTTAAACTATCTTATGAAGTTATTATCATGCAAAACACCTCACAACACAACTTTACCCTCTTGGGATACAATATGTTTTACAAATAGAAATAGGTTTTATTTATACGTTTGCATACTACATCATATCAAGAGTAACCATTTCAAATATAACATGATGCTTTTACAAGAAAACTCAACTCATCATCACGTTTTTGTAACACGGTAGAAAACGAAATCATTTCATACGAACGATTTTCAGCATATTACTCGTGAACTTGTTGTTAGCAATCATGTGATGGCATATGGCTTTGTTTGTACCAAACGAAAGTCCTCACCTATAACCAGAGTCTCCTGGAGGGAGAGCGTGACAAGTGTGTATAGATCTATACGGGGCTGACAACTCCGCACCCTGACTGTTAGCTACAGTCTGTCATTTGGGGTGACAAACGTCAACATTAGGTACTGCGTCTAGTATGGTTATGAGGAACTCACAACACGCGGAAACAATGACTCATGCACATAGTAATACTTAACTCAATCATGCTCGAGGGGTAATAACTATATTCTAGGGTATTATCGGCATGATCAAAACTCAGGTTAAAACACTTCCACAACTAGTTTTACTTAACAATAAGACTACACTTCATACTTACAAAACATTCGGGTCTTGGTAGAAGACTACACTTCATACTTACAAAACATTCGGGTCTTGGTAGAAGACTACACTTCATACGTACAGAACATTCGGGTCTTGGTAGAAGACTACATTTCATACTTATAGGAAAATAAGGGATTTTTCCTGGTTCAAATACATTCATTTTGTACAATAACGATTTACAACATCATTCTTTTGAGCATGTCATAGTTTCTTATAGCTTACAGTCTTGGTCATTTGAGACTGCATTTCACTTTTAGGAAAATAAGGGATTTTCCTGGTTCAAATACATATAGTACATACAACAATCTTTCAAACTCATTTCATACATCTAATAGAAAATAAGGGATTTTCTGGAAAACATACAAGCACTTTCGAATGGCATACATTTTCTCAAAACACCACTTATGAACTCACCAACTTAAATGTTGACACTTTTTCTTTGAAATAACTTGTATTCTCAGGAAACCGCTAGACCAGGTAGCAACTACTTTTGAAGACTAACGCGCTGGCGTTAGTAACATATTTTGGATCACCATATTGTATTTGATTTCTTTTGCAAACATGTAACATATACAATCATGTAAACTTTTCAAATATATTTATATTATGGTGGTGTGTACTTTCTTTACTATTCAATTGTTATGATATTTGACATGACGTCCTCCGCCCCCGAACGTTTCCGCCGTTCTGGTTTGGGGGTGTGACATCATGACAGTCTTAAATTAATACTTACTTCCAAAGTTTGACTGGCCGTGGATGTTTTGAATAATAACATAATTATTCTGGAAGTAAAAACATGCAAAATTGAAACATAATTAAACAATCAACAGAAGATAGTAACACCTTACTCATAAATAAATAACAACTTTTATTTATCATCAAATGTCAATTACATTTTACAAGTTTCATGAATCTAATTATTGAAACTAATATCATCCTTCAGCCCAATGCGCCTCGCATGTTGTAAATGCTTAACCCTGCTCAGTCCCTTTGTGAGGGGATCTGTCGGGTTCTCATCTGATGATACCCTTTTTGCCACGAGGAGTCCTTCTCTATCCTATGTCTGATGAAATGGTATTTTCTGTCAATGTTCCTATATCTCCCGTGATCTCTTGGTTCTTTATCCGAAGCAACCGCACTTTCACTGTCACACAAAATTTCCATTGGCTTCTTTGTAGTTGGTACAACTCCAAGGTCTCCGATGAAGTTCTTTAGCCATATCGCCTCTTTTGCTGCCTTGCTTGCTGCTATGTACTCTGATTCACAAGTTGAATAAGCTACTGTCTCCTGCTTGGAACTTTTCCAAGTAATTGCTCCTCCATTTAGGATAAAGACCCAGCCTGACTAGGAGCGGAAATTATCCCTATCAGTTTGAAAGCTAGCATCACTATATCCTTCCACTCTCAAGTCATCACTGCCTCCGAGGGTAAGGAACTAGTCCTTAGTCCTCCGCAAATACTTGAGAATGTTCTTTACCGCTGTCCAGTGTGCCTTGCCAGGGTTCCCTTGATATCTACTGACCATGCTCAAAGCAAAGGCCACATCAGGGAAAGTACTAGTCATAGCATACATGATCGAGTCCACAGCGGAAGCGTATGGTATCTGACTCATCTCAGCTATCTCAGCCTCTGTACTCGGACTCTGAGTCTTACTTAGCTTGGCATTACTCTGGATTGGTAATTCTCCTTTCTTGGAATCTTGCATACTGAACCTCTTTAGTACCTTATCCACATAAGTACTTTAACTAAGTCCAATTAGTTTCTTACTCCTATCTCTCAATATCCTTATCCCTTGGATATAGGCAGCTTCCCCAAGGTTCTTCATAGCGAAACACTTCCCAAGCCAGGACTTAACCTCCTGTGAAGTTGGGACATCGTTTCCTATGAGAAGTATGTCATCCACATACAACACCAAGAAGCTAACTATGCTCCCACTAGCCCTGAGATACATACAAGACTCATCCTCACTCCTAGAAAAGCCAAACTCTTCGACTTTCTTATCAAAGCAAAGATTCCACCTGCAAGATGCTTGTTTCAATCCGTAAATGGATTTTTCAATCTTACACACTCTATTAGGGTATTTTGGATCGACAAAACCCTCTGGATGATCCATGTGAACATCCTCAGCCAACTTCCCATTAAGGAAAGCGGTTTTGAAATCCATTTTCCATATTTCATAATCATGAAATGCAGCTATGGCTAACAACACTCTAATAGACTTAATCTTAGCTACTAGTGAGAAGGCCTCATCATAGTCAACTTCTGGAGTTTGAGTAAAGCCCTTCGCAACCAGTCGCGCTTTATAAGTGTGTACTTTTCTATCCATGTCGGTCTTCTTCTTGAAGATCCATTTGCACCCAACTGTCTTACTACCTGGTACATTGCCAACCAAGTTCCAAACTTGATTGTCATACACGGACTGAATCTCGTTGTCCATAGCCTCCTTCCATTTCGCAGACTCAGAGCCTGCCATGGCTTCCATATAATTATTAGGTTCATCCAAATCTATGAGTGTACTATCACTGATAAATGTATCACCTTCAATGGTGATGTGATAACCATAATAAAATTCAGGTGTGTTCCTCACCCTAGTGGAACGTCTTGGAGGTACAGACTCATCTATCGGCTCAACAAAAGTTTCCTCCTCAGGTTGGCTGACAGCATTTGAGGTTCCTTCACCACTTGACTCTTGAAGCTCTTTAAGGTCAATTTGCCTCCCACTGTCCCCTTGGCTTATGAATTCTCTCTCACGAAAGACTCCTCTTCTTGCTACAAAGACCACATTATCACTGGTTCTGTCGAAAAGATAACCAAAGGATCTCTGTGGGTAGCCGATGAAAATACACCTCTCGTTTCGGGGTTCAAGCTTGTCATGAGTCTCACGCATCATAAAAGCTTCACAACCCCAAATCTTGATGTGGTCCAAATTGGGTACTTTCCCAGTCCACATCTCATGAGGTGTTTTGGCAACCTTTTTAGTTGGGACTAGATTAAGGATATGGGCGCCAGTCTCTAAGGCATACCCCCAGAAAGAGATAGGTAACGAAGCTCGACTCATCATGGAACGAACCATATCCAACAAGGTTCAATTGCGCCTCTCAGCCACACCATTCAACTGTGGTGTCCTGGGAGGTGTCAATTGTGAGACAATCCTGTTGGATAAGGTGTCTAAGTCCATAACTTATTTGGTATATACTTGACTCGACCCGGCATGGTCCATTTGGGTTGCACTTCACCCGAACAATTTATGGATAATTTTATGAGAGTTATACACATATGTTTATTAATATATTATAAGTTATAATATATTAATATGAAGTTCTGTTATTTAATTAGTCTTAGTCTTAAATTAATTATGAATTAATTTAGAGATTAAAAGGAAGACTAATTAGATTATGGGCTATTGGTTTTATATGGTGTGGGCTAACACTCATTTGTTAATGGGCTAGGCTTGGATGGAAGTCCATGGATGATCCACGGAGCTTTTAACCCATGGATCCTTGGAAAAGGAAAGGTCATGGGTTATTAGGGTTTCACCCTAACCATGTACACTACATAAGCATGCTTATGTTGCATGAAATAGCCACTAGTGTGTGTGCTTGTGTGTGGCCGAAAATATAAGTGTGTGTACACTCTCTCAAAGTTTTCCAAGTGTTTGTGGTGATTTGTGATTCCATTTGAGGCATTCACATTATTGGTGCTTGGCTGTCAAACTCCAAAGAATCAATCTCATCAAAAAGGTATGTAATCTCATCTAACTCTTTTATGTTTAAATGTTCCCCATGCCATGTTAGATAGGTTATGAACCTTGGAAAATTATTATTTTGCATGTATTTAGACAAACATAGATCCAAGGTTTATTAGGGTTGCATGCACACTTAGGAAGTGTTAGATTGCTCAAAACCCAACAAATCCCACATTCCTTAAGATAGTCAAGGAACTCAATGCTAAGATACTCTCCTCCCCGATCGGATCAGAGCGTCTTGATGTTCTTGCCCAATTGATTCTCAACTTCCTGCTTAAACTCTTTGAACTTTTCAAATGTTTCTGACTTATGCTCGATTAAGTAAATATATCTATATCTACTGTAACCATCAGTAAAAGTCACATAATAGCGATTAGCATCCCTTGTAGCAACTCTGAAGGGCCCACCCACATCCGTGTGTACAAGGTCCAACAAACCTTCTCCCCTATCACAAGTACCTGTGAAGGGTGACTTTGTCATTTTTCCAAGCAAACAAGATTCGCAACTATCATCTGACTTAAGATCAAATGATTCCAAGACTCCAACCTTTTAGAGTTGGCCTATACGCTTCTTGTTAACAAGTCCAAGACAACAATGCCACAAGGATGGTTTATCCAAGCTATCTGAAGAATCAATATACAAAACATTATTTCCTAAATTGTGTATGACATTCATGGCTTCATATACACCATCACAAGGTATTGCTTTAAAGTAAAATACATCATTGTAATAAACATTAATAGCACCATTTTTATTATCAAATTAAAATGAAAAACCTTGTTTGTACAAGCCATGAAAAGAAATAATATTTCTCGCCATTTCGGGCGAGTAACAACACTTATTCAAATCTAACATTAATCCATTATTAAGCAATAAAGAATAAACTCCTATCTTGGTAACAGGTGATGCTTTCCTGTTGCCCATGACTAAGTTGTCACACCCCCAAACCAGGATGGCGGAAACGTCCAGGGGCCGGTGACTATCATGTAGTGTATCATACCAGTTGAGTATAAATGTTCCAAGCAAACACAACCAACATATATATAATTGAAAAGGTTACATCATTTGCACGCATTACATGTTTCAAAATATCAATTACAATATGTTGTCAAAAGTTTTTTTTAGACGCCTAATCGTCCCATCCTCAAAGCCAGTTGTTACATGATTTACTTATTTCCTGAAAATACATGTTATTTGAAAAGAGAGTATCAACATTTAAGTTGGTGAGTTCATAATCATTTGTATGTATATTTTTAAACCTTTTCTATGAAATGTAGTAATGTTTGTTTTCTGGAAAATCCTATATTTTCCCTAAAATGAGATGTCGCCTTAAATGAACCAAGACCGAAGCATATAAGTAATTTTCCTACTTAAAATGATACTTTGCAGTTTTGGTTGTATATAAAATTGTTTGAATACTGTCTTTGCGTAAACTAAAAGTGTCATTGTTGTTTTATGTGAGTTTTAATTTTTATCTTATAACCATGCTTGATTGACCCAGATTGCCTTGTTCGCAACGTTCTTCAGGTGTCGATTTCGTTATGACATTTGTCACCCCCAGAGCCGCCGGTCTACCTGTTGCAAGCAGCTAAGGTGCGGGATTGTCGGTCCTAGTATAGATCTATACACAACAATCACGCTCTCCCTACAAGAGACTCTGGTTATATTTATCAGGACTTTCGTGTGTAATTTTTAAGGTACCGTGAAGACAAAACTCACTAAATTTGTTCAAAGAGTTTACGGGTTTTTGTGTTGAAAATGTTTGTATAAATGATCATCCCCTAAGACTGGGTTAGCTATGAAAAACGACGTGAAATCTTTAGATATGCATTTGACAATATTTTACCCTTTGCTCAACAGGATACAAATGGAGTAGAGTTTCGTAAACTATATATGTATATTTTGGATGTAGAAGACAAGTTTGTAAACAAAACATATGTATGTAAATGGTTATATATATATATATATATATATATATATATATATATATATATATATATATATGTATAAATTTTAAAAGATGATTTGGTATGTTTCGTAATTGTTGTTCATATTCTTACGTTTTTATTAGAAACTTTGCATGAAATAACCCTTAAGTTTGATACTAAAGACCTTTTTGTACTTATTACTTTTGTAAAAATTGTAATTAAACATATTTAAATGATTGTGTTTTAACTTCCTTAATGTATAAACATTGCTCAAAAATGTTAGAAGGTGTTAATAAATCTATAAACCACTTTTGACAGTTTTACCCTTTATTGTCCCTGTTTTTAGAAAACTCATAGAAAAATCACTGTAAGTCAAACTGAATCCGTCACCTCTGAGAGTTTACAAAATGAGTCTACTTTGTTCCTAATTTTTATTATGATTTTTAGTGGTCTCAAACTAGTGTGAAAATGAACATCTTCACAGACTCGTCCGAAATCACTTCTGAAATGACAGGCAGTTTTATAAAAATCGCCATAAATTGTAGAAAACTCGTATGAGTGTGTGCAAGTAGTCCTTTGAAAGGTATAAGCTTGATCTATTTGCATATTGAATAGTTTTGAAAGATATTAAGTTTAAGATGGTCAAAACAGTCCGTGAACAGGACTCAACTTCTCTATAGAAAGCTATCATTTAAATTTAAGTTATGTTTAGTGTTCTAACTTGTATTCCCCCCTTAAAACTTGAAGAAAACATGAAAATGTAGGGGTATGAACTCACCTTATGTAAATACTTGAAGAATGTAAGGTTGAAGATGAAGAACTTCTGGGTGTTGGTTTGATGCTCCAAAACAGCCACTCTTTTGGCTATGTTGTTGTCACGAAAACTTCACAGCAAAAGAGCAAGAAAAAGGGTAGTTTACTCACTGTTTTGAATCTATAATTTTGAGTAGCATAACAACTAACTTCCAGGGGTATTTGGTGGTAAAAATATCAAGCAAAAGGAAGGTATATATGGGTGATATGGTGGCTGAAACACAAAAGGGACAGCAACCCTTTAGTTCATGGTTTTTGTAGGCTTTGGAAGGAAGTTCTTGTGGCTGAAAATGAGATGAAGGTTGAGAGTAATTCCCTGGAGTATTGGCTGGTGAATTTAGTGTAAAATGATGAGGAGATTTCGTGATTATGAAGGTGGAAAGGATGGAAGAGGATAAGGGGACAAAACGTAGACTAGCTTGTGATGGGATGTGAGTTTAAGTGATGTGATCTTGTCTAGCCACTTGCTTGGGTGGTTGCTTAGAGATTGGGTTAGTTAACTAACTAACTACTAGTTATTTAGTTAGTTTGGAGTTCTAGTTAAGAAGAGGGAATGTATTAATCTCGAAAACTAGAAGAGGGATTAAGAAGCATTCTTAGTAAAATGTCTTAAGTGATTAAGCACTTATTGGTTAAGTTGGCACTTATCTCCACCAATTCTCTTATCTTAATTGATTTAGACATCATAAAACTTACATGAAATCACTTTAAGTCATGACCCATAACTAGTCATTTACTAGATAATAATACATATATACAAATACATACATGTATACTTAGTATAAAATAACAATGTAGTTTTTGTGTATTTGAACTTTAATGTTTATGTTTTATTCTTTTTATTCAAAAACACTTAAATACATTCTAATTATACCTTATAATAATTCATTTTATATTTTAATTTATTTAAATATAAAATTTATTGACCAATGTATAATTTCGTGACATTTAACCGGTTAACCATATCGTTAAACACGTTTTGTCACTTTGGTTCGTATATTTGTCAAATTTAGATCCTCCACAACTATTAAGCACACGGTTTACATAAAACCTAACTTAATTATCAACTAGATACATGTTGATACAAAAATTAATTTTGTTGCGTTCAAATGATGTTATATGCTAATTTTCACAAACTGGTGATGGTTCGTAATCATACATCATAACAAAATTTATCAATAGTTACTTGTTTTATATTTCACAATAACTTATTTGAATAAAAGAGGTTAAATTCCTTCAACCATTCTTGATAAGATAATCATATTGCTTAAGAATCAAAACATAGCATCGTACGATCGTTCCTATTTTTTTTACCAATTGTTACATTCTCCCCCCGTAAAAAGAATATCGCCCCGAAATTCAACTTATAGACGGGATATCACTAAACAATTGGGGGTGTTTTTTTTTTCATTTGATTCTTGCATTCCCTTGTAACAGCCCGGATTCCCAGGTATTATTCATTTATTTATTTTTGATGATTTGTGAGGAGACTCGGTGAGTTGGAGCCTAGACTCGCCGAGTATGATCGTGGATTTGGACGCGGGTCCGCGCCTGGACTCGGGGAGTCCAAGGAATGGACTCAACGAGTCCGCTCTGTTTAATGAAACCCTAATTTCTCGGGTTTGGGGCCTATTTAAAGGGCCTTATGGTCGTCATTTGTGCTCACCCGTCCCCAGAGTGAAACCCTAGTGAGCTTGAGCGTTTGGAGAAAGTCAAGGAGCCATTATTGACCTTGGAGGTGTTGTCTAGCAACAGAAAGGAAGCAATAGCCAAGGGGAAACAAGAGGATCAACTTCCTGAAGATTTGAGGTCCAAAACATCACGTTTGAGGTACCATTTTCAAACCATTCTTTGTTATGTTGATGTTCATGTTGATTTAGGGCTTATTGAGCCCTTTTGTGGCTAGATCTAGTGCTTCCTTTGTCCCTTAAGCTAGTTAGGTTCTGGATCTCGACCTTTAGAGGTCCAGAGTGTCCCTTTGTCCAAGCTTTTTATGAATCCATGGGGGTTTTGGATTGGGGTCTTTGTGCTTGAGGTCAAAACACCATTTATGAGTCATGGGGTGTGTTAGGAGCGCCAAGACATGAACTTTACGTGATGAATGTGCTTGGGAGGGCCACATCTATGAGTTGTTCGAGTGGATTTGACCTCAGAAGTGAGATTGAGTTGGTGCATGGCATGGACTCGCCGAGTCCAAAGAACAGACTCGGCGAGTAGCATGAAGGTTGTCCTTAACAACTCAGCGAGTGGTCTTGCCGAGTTAAGGGTCGACTCAGTGAGTCAGGGAGAGTTAGAGAGGGTTGACAGATGGACTGAGTCGAGCTGGAACTCGCCGAGTTGTTCTTAAGACTCGGCGAGTTGAGTTGTGGTGGCCCCGCGATTCATGCCAGGTGGAACTCGTCGAGTCAGGGGAGTACTCGACGAGTCAAAAGAGAATCCTAGAGAGTTGGTGAACACGTATAGACTCGCCGAGTCGCTTTAGTGCACTCGCCGAGTCTGGTCAAAGTTGACCGTTGACCAGAGTTGACCAATGTTGACTTGATGGGGGTAGTCAACCCTAGTTGAGAAAGTGTTAATTAGAGGTATATTGTGTTATAGGAGGATTATAGCTCGGAGGGTCGAGCGCGAGTGACTTCTGGGATTTGCGAGTTATCGAGATACGCAAGGTGAGTCTTCTCACTATACTTTACCTTGAGTAGGTAATCAAAGTTATGTGACAGAGTATGTGTATGTATGTTATGTGTTGTACTGCATTATGTCTATGTGATTTATATTGTGCATGTTTATAGAGTTGGAACCGAAAGGTTCCCAGAGTTAGAACCAGTGGGTTCACAGAGCAGGGTCTAAGGACCCACAGAGTTATAGCCTCGAGTGGCTAATATGTGTTATGTGTGGTATTTTGGGGAACTCACTAAGCTTTGTGCTTACAGTGTTAGTGTTGTTTGTTTCAGGTACTAGTGATGACCGTGGGAAGGCGCCGGCTTGATCTGTACACACGCATGGGATTTTTATGATATGTGATCTTGGGATTTTGTATGATGTGAATTGGAGTTTTAAACTTGATGTTTTATGAAAATTAAATGAAAAATGTTTTTATATTTTGCAAAAAATTATTTTGAAATTCGCGGTGTTACAAGTTGGTATCAGAGCCTAGGTTTGAGGGATTCGAGTATACCTTCGGGCGTATTTGAACACAAACTGAGGATTTGAGAAGTATTTTCAAAAAGAGTAAAAGATTTTGGAAAAACGTAGAGCAGAGTGTGGTACGATCGGTCCGCGCCCGAATGGTGATTTCCGAAAATACCCTCATGTTATGTGATATTGATATTGATAAGGTGTATTCGCATGCTAGAGTAGGCTAGGTATTCCTATTAGGACTAGAGTGGCCTAATTTGTGATGCCTTAGCCTAGGAAGAGGTGAGCTGCTATGAGATGCCTGAGAGTGAGTAGGTAGCAGCGAGGGGCTTATGAGAGATCTATTAGAGAGTGGCCTATGTATGATAGAGTACTTGGAATTTGGGATCTGAAGAGGAGGACTTGGGGTGTATTCTGATACGGTGCGGACAGTAGTATTGGGCCCGTACTACTGAAAGCACCGGAGCGGTGTACGGCCCAAGTAAGAATCTATGGAATACCAAGGATCAAGGAGGAATGAATTGTCGAGTGTGAGTATGCTCGAATGGGTTATAATTTATCGTATGTTGTATTTCAGAGGTAGATCATGGTGAGGACACGTTTGATGCCTGAGAGCAGTGATACCAGTGATGAGGAGATCCGTCGGATCATCCACGAGGAGGTGGCTGCGGCCATCAGAGCAGAGATACCAGAGATGTTCGGGTCTATTAAGACCATGCTGATTGAGACCTTTGACAAGCGTTATGCCGATCTTTCTGAGGCTGCAGTTGCAGCGGCCACCGCGGCTATTGCTGTCGCGAGGCCGCAAGGTGGTGATGCGTTGTTGTTCCGGGAGTTCAGCAACACAAAACTGCCAGATTTTGATGGGACCCAGGACCCAGTGGCAACTATGAGGTGGATTTTTGACATAGAGGGGTGTTTCTTCACTTGCTCATCTACTGAGCATTTGAAGGTTCGGTCCGCGCTGAACCAGCTTCTCTTGGGAGCGATGGACTGGTGGAAGTTTGTGACGGCGCATTTTACGCCTGCTGAGCTTGCGGCAGTGACCTGGGAGAGGTTCACTGCCATGTTTCGAGATGAGTACGTTCCCCAAGTAGAGACGGAGCGTTTGGCCCAGGAGTTCCTGACCCTCAAGCAGGGTACTGAGTCGGTTACAACGATTACCAGGATGTTTCATGAGAGGGCGATGTTCTATCCTGAGCACGTGTCCACTGAGCAGGCACGTATGAGCCGATATTTGAGTATTTTGAGGCGAGACATTCGGGAGTTCACAGAGAACTCCTCGTATCGGACATTTGCCGAGCTTCAGGCAAATGCCCGGAAGAGGGAGATTGAGCTAGAGACTCAGGCCACGGAGGAGGCGGAGTCTCAGGGGAGAGATCGGCGACCGGCACAGTCTCAGCCGGCAGCCATGCGGGCCAAGCCCGCTGATCCCAAACCAGGGAGCCAGAAGGGCCGCACTTGTGGGAAGTGTGGCAAGGGTCATGATGGAGTCTATAGAGCGGGATCTTGCTACAAGTGTGGCAAGGAGGGGCATATGGCCAAGGACTGCCCCAAAGCGTTTGCGGTGTGTTTTCACTGCAACCAGACCGGACACCCGAAGGTGGAGTGTCCACAGTTGTGGGGATCAGCTCAGGGAGCACCTCAGGGATCTGCCCCTGCCGCCATCAGAGCTACCGAGAGTCGGCCAGTGAAGGCTGAGGCGCCGAGGGCACGAGGGAGAGCTTTTCAGCTGACCACGGAGGAGGTCCGCGCAGCGCCCGATGTCGTGGCTGGTATGTATTCTTTCATGTATTTATTTTGATGTTGAGATATTATGCTTATATTATGTTATGCATAGGTACTTTTCTTGTGAATTTTGTACCTGCCTTAGTGTTATTTGACTCGGGTGCGAGTCGGTCTTTTGTATCTTTGGCTTTTAGTCAGCATATTAGTGTTAGTCGTGAGGCGTTGAGTCGGCCTCTGAGAGCTTCCATAACTGATGAGAGGGTGATATATGCCACGGAGGTTCTCCGAGGTTGCGTAGTCGAGATTTTCGGTGTTGAGTTCCCGATTGATCTGGTTCTTATTGCGATGGGAGATGTCTGTGTCATTGTGGGCATGGACTGGTTGAGCAGATTCGGTGCGGTTATTGACTGCGAGCGTCAGCTGGTGACCATACGAGACCCTAGTGGGGGAGTTCTTTCGGTATACGGCGAGGGTACACATTCAGGATCAGCGTTTTGTTCGGCCGCTAGGGCGAGTCAGTGTCTACAGCAGGGCTGTAAGGGTTTTGTGGCGTATGTGATGGATACGTGGGTGGATTCCGAGAGGCCGAGTTCAGTTGAGAAGGTTCCGGTGGTGCGTGAGTTCCCGGATGTATTTCCTGAGGAGTTGCCGGGTGTGCCTCCTGTGAGGCAAGTGGAGTTCAGTATCGATTTGGTTCCGGGGGCCGCGCCTATCGCTAAGGTGCCTTATCGCCTTGCACCTCCAGAGATGCAAGAGTTATCCTCACAGCTTCAGGAGCTGCTGGGGAAGGGGTTTATTCGGCTGAGCAGCTCGCCGTGGGGAGCGCCTATCCTGTTCGTCAAGAAGAAGGATGGTTCACACCGGATGTGCATTGATTACCGGGAGTTGAACAAGCTGACAGTCAAGAACCGTTACCCGTTGCCGAGGATCGACGATTTGTTCGATCAGTTGTAGGGAGCATCTTGGTTCTCCAAGATCGATTTGAGGTCTGGATATCATCAGGTGAGGGTGCGGGATGAGGACGTCCAGAAGACAGCGTTCAGGACACGTTATGGGCATTACGAGTTTGTGGTGATGCCTTTGGGGCTCACCAATGCCCCGGCAGTGTTCATGGATCTCATGAATCGAGTGTGTAGTCCGATGCTGGATCGGTCGGTGATTGTATTTATCGATGACATTCTGGTGTATTCGAGATTTAGAGAGCAGCATAAGGAGCATTTGAGAGAGGTTCTCAGAGTTCTGAGATCGGAGAGGCTTTATGCCAAATTCTCCAAGTGTGATTTCTAGTTGCGGGAGGTCCAGTTCTTAGGACATCTCGTTAACCAGGAAGGGATATTGGTCGATCCGGCCAAGGTTGAGGCGGTGATGAGTTGGGAGGTGCCGAAGTCACCCTCCGAGATCAGGAGTTTCCTAGGGTTGGCAGGGTATTATCGAAGGTTTATCAAGGATTTCTCTAAGATCGCAGTGCCACTCACTAGATTGACCCGGAAGGGTGTTGCTTTTTCATGGGGCCCCGAGCAGTAGGCCTCCTTTGAGACACTTCGCCAAATGTTGTGCGAAGCCCCGGTGTTAGCCCTCCCGGAAGGGATGGAGGACTTTGTGGTATACTGTGATGCATCGATCTTGGGGTTGGGAGCGGTGCTGATGCGGAGAGGGCATGTGATAGCATATGCATCGAGGCAGCTGAAGCCTCATGAGACGAGATATCCCACCCATGATCTAGAGTTGGGGGCAGTGGTGTTCGCCCTCAAGATTTGGCGTCACTACTTGTATGGGGTTCGGTGTATGATATACACGGACAATAAGAGTTTGAAGTATTTGATGGATCAGCCCAACCTAAATATGCATCAGAGAAGGTGGTTGGATGTGGTCAAGTATTATGATTGTGAGATCTTGTACCACCCAGGCAAGGCTAATGTGGTAGCCGATGCATTGAGCCGCAGGGCGGAGAGCACCCCGCTGCGGGATGTATGTTTGAGATTGACCGTGATAGCTCCGGTATTGGACGCCATTCATAGGGCACAGGCCGAGGCTGTGCAACCTGAGATGCAGAAGAGGGAACGGGTTGTTGGTTTGGTTTCAGAGTTCGTTACCGATGGTCGGGGGCTTATGACATTTTAGGGGCGTATCTGGGTGCCGTTTGTGGGAGGAACGCTTACCATTTTGATGGAGGAGGCTCATCGGTCGAAATTTTCGATCCATCCAGGGGCCACTAAGATGTATTTGGATCTGAGAAAGGAGTATTGGTGGCCGTGTATGATGAGGGATGTCGTGTGGTTTGTTGAGAGGTGCTTGACCTACCGTAGGGTTAAGGCCGAGCACCAGAGGCTGCATGGTAAGTTGCAGCCATTGGAGGTACCCAAATGGAAGTGGGAACAGATCACTATGGATTTCATCACCAAATTGCCAAGGACTGACAGGGGAGTTGATGCAATTTGGGTGATTGTGGATAGGTTGATGAAGAGCGCTCACTTCCTTGCTATCAGCGAGAGTTCTTCAGCAGAAAAATTGGCGGAGGTGTATGTGAGGGAAATGGTATCTCGACATGGGGTGCCAATCTCGATTGTTTCAGACCGTGATGTGCGCTTCAATTCCAGATTCTGGAAGAAGTTTCATGAGGATTTGGGTACTAGACTGCATTTTAGTACCGCATATCATCCCCAGACAGACGGTCAGAGTGAGCGGACGATTCAGACGCTCGAGGACATGCTCCGAGCATGTGCGTTGGATTTCGGGGGTAGCTGGGATGCATATTTGCCCTTGGCAGAGTTTTCTTACAACAATAGGCATCATTCGAGCATTGGTATGCCACCCTTTGAGCTGTTGTATGGGAGGAGGTGTCGGACCCCCATTTGTTGGGGAGAGGTTGGACAGAGGGTGATGGGCAGTACAGAGATCGTGCTTCAGATGACAGAGCAGATCCAGCAGGTCAGACAGAGGTTGTTGACCGCTCAGAGCCGACAGAAGAGTTATGCAGACAGACGCCGGTCCGAGCTTGAGTTTCAGGTCGGCGACCTTGTACTCCTGAAGGTCTCTCCTTGGAAAGGAGTGATTCGATTCAGGAAGAGGGGCAAGTTGGGGCCCCGATATATTGGTCCTTTCCGAGTGATCGCGAGGGTAGGCCGGGTAGCCTATCGTTTGGATTTGCCAGCAGAGTTGGGGCAGATTCATGACACTTTTCATGTGTCGCAGTTGAGGAAATGTATAGCCGATGAGTCAGCAGTGGTTCCATTGGAGGATATTCAGGTGGATGCAAGCCTGAATTATGCTGAGAGACCAGTGGCCATCAGAGATCGTAAAATCAAGGTTCTGACGAACAAGGAGGTACCCCTGGTTCTGGTTCAGTGGCAGCATCGGAAGGGGTCCGAGATGACTTGGGAACCGGAGCGTCAGATGCGTGAGCAGCATCCAGAGTTATTTGCGAAGCGAGACTTCGAGGGCGAAGTCTAGTTCTATTGGGGGAGAATTGTAATAGCCCGGATTCCTAGGTATTATTCATTTATTTATTTTTGATGATTTGGGAGGAGACTCGGCGAGTTGGACCCTAGACTCGCCGAGTATGATCGCGGATTTGGACGCGGGTTCGCACCTGGACTCGGCGAGTCCAAGGAATGGACTCGGCGAGTCCGCGCTGTTTAATGAAACCCTAATTTCTCGTGTTTGGGGCCTATTTAAAGGGCCTTATCGCCGTCATTTGTGCTCACCAATCCCTAGAGTGAAACCCTAGTGAGCTTGAGCATTTGGAGTAAGTCAAGGAGCCATTATTGACCTTGGAGGTGTTATCTAGCAAGGGAAAGGAAGCAATAGCCAAGGGGAAACAAGAATATCAACTTCCTGAAGATTTGAGGTCCAAAACATCACGTTTGAGGTACCATTTTCGAACCATTCTTTGTTATGTTGATGTTCATGTTGATTTAGGGCTTATTGAGCCCCTTTGTGGCTATATCTAGTGCTTCCTTGGTCCCTTAAGCTAGTTAGGTTATGGATCTCGACCCATGGAGGTCCAGAGTGTCCCTTTGTCCAAGCTTTTTATGAATCCATGGGGGTTTTCGATTAGGGTCTTTGTGCTTGAGCTCAAAACACCATTTATGAGTCATGGGGTGTGTTATGAGCGCCAACACATGAACTTTACGTGATGAATGTGCTTGGGAGGGCCAGATCTATGAGTTGTTGGAGCGGATCTGACCTCAGAAGTGAGATTGAGTTGGTGCATGGCATGGACTCGCCGAGTCCGAAGAACAGACTCGGCGAGTAGCATGAAGTTTGTCCTTAACCACTTAGCGAGTAGTCTTGCTGAGTTAAGGGTCGGCTCAGTGAGATAGGGAGAGTTAGAGAGAGTTTACAGATGGACTGAGTCGAGCTGGAACTCGCCGAGTTGTTCTTGAGACTCGGCGAGTTGAGTCGTGGTGGCCCCGTGATTCATGCCAGGTGGAACTCGTCGAGTCAGGGGAGTACTCGACGAGTCAAAAGAGAATCCTAGAGAGTTGGTGAACATGTATAGACTCACCGAGTCGCTCTAGTGCACTCGCCGAGTCCGGTCAAAGTTGACCGTTGACCGTTGACCAGTGTTGACTTGATGGGGTTAGTCAACCCTAGTTTAGAAAGTGTTAATTAGAGGTATATTGTGTTATAGGAGGATTATAGCTCGGAGGATCGAGTGCGAGTGACTTCAGGGATTTGCGAGTTATCGAGATACGCGAGGTGAGTCTTCTCACTATACTTTACCTTGAGTAGGTAATCAGAGTTATGTGACAGAGTATGTGTATGTATGTTATGTGTTGTACTGCATTATGTCTATGTGATTTATGTTGTGCATGTTTATAGAGCTGGAACCGAAAGGTTCCCAGAGTTAGAACCAGTGGGTTCACAGAGCAGGGTCTAAGGACCCACAGAGTTATAGCCTTGAGTAGCTAATATGTGTTATGTGTGGTATTTTGGGGAACTCACTAAGCTTTGTGCTTACAGTGTTAGTGTTGTTTGTTTTAGGTACTAGTGATGACCGTGGGAAGGCGTCGGCTTGATCTGTACACACGCATGGGATTTTTATGATATGTGATCTTGGGATTTTGTAAGATGTGAATTGGAGTTTTAAATTTGATGTTTTATGAAAATTAAATGAAAAATGTTTTTATATTTTGCAAAAAATTATTTTGAAATTCGCGGTGTTACATCCCTGGTGAATTCAGGTCCTCGCTTGGCGTTCCAACGGGCCTTCGCTATGGGTATGCGACTTTGTTTCGTCCTTTTGACCTCTTGATCCATGATTTCCACCGGTTCTTTGATGAAGTTTAGACTCTCGTTGTCTTCAATTTTGTCAAGTGGAATAACAAGAGTCTCATCAGACAAGCTCTTCTTCGGATCCTGGGAAGCCTTCAATTGTTCACGGGTTTGAACAATCTTCTCTATAGTTTCTCGTATGATCTGGGGGCTGGTGGTAGTGTTGTTAGGAACTTATCCCTTAGCTAGTTGTGTGTCACCTGCCTCATCCCAGCACAGAGGCGATCTACACTTGCTTCTGTAGAGTGCTTCGAATGACGCGACTTTGATATTAATGTAATAGTTGTTGTTGTATAAGGATTCGATGAATGGTTTTTCCGCTTTGTCTGTCACTTTGAGGGTGATATTAAGGACTTCTTTAACAAATATCGAAAACATGAGGCGAATCACCTATCCCTTATCCAAAATGATAGATAGTGGTATACTCTGCAGTCTCGCAATCTTCTTGTGATATGCGCCTGCCAGCTTTTCTATTTTTCTTTGTAGCCTCTGTCGGTAGAAAGTGTGTGGGTTTGGTTGATTTGTCTACGCTCGCTCAAGTGGTAGCGTGTCCATCCTCTGTCCTGGGTAACTTGTCGTGGAGTTCATGGTATGACTCATAACTGATTCATCTATCATCTCTTTGTGTTTATAAGTCATATATAATTAAGATTGAAAAGACATTCGAATCAGTGATTCTATTCTAAGCCCACATCCAAACAAGGAAAAGGATTTAAAGCGATATTACCAACCCTAAGTCCATAGAATCTTAATTATATAGGGCTCTAATATATACACTTAGTAATCATATATTCACTAGTATGGGTCCATAGTCTCTACTTGAGTGGGGTGATTAACTTGGGTGAGATGGCATTTACAACAACCCTTTTCCACAGCTACTACATTTAAGTCGATTTTTGAATTCGAGTTGCTGTACGGATAGTATTCCCAGGAGATCTTCTGGGAATATATCAGGAAGGTTACGGGCTTTTGGAACATCACTGATGTCTTTCTCTTCTTGTTTCTTATCCACAGTGCAGGCTAGGACGACGTGGTACCTCCTTTGTAGGTACTTCTGAGTCTTGATGTAAAAGGTGATCTGGGGGTTTGTGTCTGGTTTTTCCGCATAGACAACGAGGGTTTTGTTACTCGATGGGTTTAGGAGAACGGCCTTTCATAATATATGATATCGATATGGTGAGGAAACTAACTAATGCGTTGTTAAAATGAAAATGTTGTAACTTTTTATTGTGACCGGTTTTAGGATGATTTGAACGAATTGGTTGATTTAGTGTTAGAGTGCACCCTATGTACACGTCTCTAGAGTTTTGATTATTCCAATTCTACTGTAAATATTTCGTTTAAGTGTTTGAGGTTTTTGGTTGAGAAATTTATTAAATCTACGACTCGCAATACTCCTCTCTGTATTGCTATTATATAGTATACATGCATATGTGCTATCGAGAATGAACGTACCGGAATCTCAGCGGGGTCTATTATTGCTTTCCCACACTCTATTGCTGAAATACTTATGACGCTCCTAACATCTTTGTTTTTAGTCCTTGGGCACTCCTTTATGAAATGCCCTACTTCTCCACATCTGTAGCAAGTCCGACTCATCCCAGCTTTTATGTCATGGGCGGTCTGTTGAGCCGGTGCCCTACAGAAATTTGTGGTATGCCCCTTTTTGTTACAGTTCTTGCAATGCATTTCCCTGCACTTCCCTTTGTGATGAAAGCAACACTTGGTGCATTTTGGCAGGTTTCCAACATATGGTCTTGTCGGCACTGAGGTAGTAGGGATGGTGGTGGTATGGACTATCACTGTTTGTTGTCTTTTGGTAGGTCCTTGATTCGGACGACACTTTCTCCTGGTCCAAAACTTTTGTTTCTTGGGTAGTACTCCTTCATTTTCGTGGACATTCTCAGGTCTGTAAGTTGGGGCGTCCTTGCAGGAACATACTCGGGGGTGTCCCTGGTTGTTATTACGATTGGAACTTGCGGTGCCATTCCCGCTTTTGTTTGTGTTGTTAGCGCCGAGGTTTTCCATGACTACTGTCATGATGGCTGTTACCATAATTTGAAATGTTGCAGGGTCCATTTGTAGAACTAGTGTTGCGCCGGTATGCTGATTACGTTCATGTGTCGGCATGATTCTATTGCAAGGCGTGAAATAGTTTCGTAAGTAACTATAGATATTGTGAGTTGTATTCCATCTATATTTATATGTACGAATAAATTTCATGTTTTGTTGTGCGACTCTTAATGTTTTTCGGCCGACACCCTAGTGACATACTTATGGTGGTGAGTAGTAGTAAGTATTATACAAATGTTAAGTCATTTAGACAGAACTTAGATATAAAACCTTTTGTGGGTTTCTGGGGGATTTTACTTCACTTGAATTTCATCTACCAGATGTGATGAAAACTACATTTAGTCTAACACATAGTGTGAGTATTGTAGTCACTAACTTACTAAGCTATACTAGTCTGACATATACTAAAGTGATGTACAAGGTGCTCTTTTATTTCACCTATTTCGCGAGTGGCCTCCTCTGTTCTCTGTTCTGTGATGACTGTCCAGGTTGTAGCTGTAAGGGTTCTTTGTCCTATAATAACTATCTCCTTTTCTAAGGAGTGTAGGTGATTCGTATTGTTCTCTGCCGATCTGTGGGTGCTATGGCCCGAAGTACGGTGCAGTGAGTTTATGTCAGTTGTGGATCGTCGGCTGTCCTCTCCAATCTATACGTGTGGCTAGGTAGTCAATTGCGGGTTGCTTCCTGAAATGAGAGGTGGAGGTTCTCACACACCTCTTGATAGGGTAAGGTTTATTGATGGTATCTCCCGAACTTCTTTCTCCATCTGGTCCCTTCTTGGAAATCTTCTTCCTCGTATTTCATTTATTGGTACTCTTCGGAATCGTCTTCTGGATCCTTCTTGATCCATCTGTTGGCTGCGGTGGCAGGATAGTAGGGGTCTATGTAGAGATGAAGTCTAGATGATATGCCTATGCGATAATAGGGGTAAGAAGCATATGAAGAATCTAAGTGTGTGGTTCTATAGTAATGCAAAATACTCCTATAGTGTTTTAAATTTGTATTTTAAAGTTTTCTTTGTATGGTTTGTTGGTAAGTTTTAGACTCGTCATCCACTACGACCATTCCTCGGCATACGTTGATCACATCTTGGATAAATATAGTTGATCAGTCTAGATTCATCCCAGACCTGATTACATACCCCGAGGCTTACTCGTAGTGTTTAACTTATCTTAATACTTTTTGTTTTGTTACCAATATGACTACTTACTTGTATGTTTGTATGCACTTACATTTTTCGTAAAATCTCGGTCCATTCCTGGTCTTTCTATGGTTGCCTTGTGTATACAGGTCATATACAGTCAAGATTGAATAGTTAGTCGAATAAGCGATCTTACCTTATATCCACATCCAAACAAGGAAAAGGAAGTAAAGTGAAAATCACAAAGTCTAAGTCTATAAAACCTTTAGTATATACCACCTTAACATATACACTTAGCAAACATAGACTAACCAACAAAGGACCCCTAATGTTCCTGTTTTGAAATTGTTAAGTCAGAGAGTTTTAGTCCCTATGTATTTATAGTTTTTATATCTTATGTGTTTTGATATACTTAGCTCACTATAAACAATGCTCTGATACCAATCTGTTACACCCCCAAACCAGGATGGTGGAAACGTCCAGGGGTCGGTGACTATCATGTAGTGTATCATAACAGTTGAGTATAAATGTTCAAAGCAAACACAACCAACATATATATATAATTGAAAAAGTTACATCATTTGTATGTATTACATGTTTCAAAATATCAATTACAATATGTTGTCAAAAGATTTGTTTAGACGCCTAAGCGTCCCATCCACAAAGCCAGTTGTTACCTGATTTACTGATTTCCTGAGAATACAAGTTATTTGAAAAGAGAGTATCAACATTCAAGTTGGTGAGTTCATAAGCATTTGTATGTATATTTGTAAACCTTTTCTATGAAATGTTGTAATGTTTGTTTTCCGGAAAATCCTATATTTTCCCTAAAATGAGATGCGGCCTTAAATGAACCAAGACTGAAGCATATAAGTAATTTTCCTACTTAAAATGATGTTTTGCAGTTTTGGTTGTATATAAAACTGTTTGAATACTGTCTTTACATAAACTAAAAGTGTCATTGTTGTTATATGTGAGTTTTAATTTTTATGTTATAACCATGCTTGATTGACCCAGACTGCCTTGTTCGCAACGTTCTTCAGGTGTCGATTTCATTATGACATTTGTCACCCCTAGACCTGCCGGTCTAGCTGCTGCAAGTGGCTAAGGTGCGGGATTGTCGTTCCCAGTATAGATCTATACACAACTATCACGCTCTCCCTACAAGAGACTCTCGTTATATTTAATAGGACTTTCGTGCGTACTTTATAAGGTACGTTGAAGACAAAACTCACTAAATTTGTTCAAAGAGTTTACGTGTTTTTTTGTTGAAAATGTTTGTATAAATGATCATCCCCTAAGACTGGGATAGCTATGAAAAACGACGTGAAATCTTTAGATATGCGTTTGACAATATTTTACCCTTCGCTCAACAGGATACAAATGGAGTAGAGTTTTGTAAACTATATATGTATATTTTTGATGTAGAAGACAAGTTTGTAAACAAAACATATGTATGTAAATGGTTATATATATGTATAAATTTTAAAAGATGATTTGGTATGTTTCGTAATTGTTGTTCATATTCTTACGTTTTCATTAGAAACTTTGCATGAAATAATCCTTAAGTTTGATACTAAAGACCTTTTTGTACTTATCACTTTTGTAAAAATTGTAATTAAACATATTTAAATGATTGTGTTTTAACTTTATTAATGTATAAACATTGCTCAAAAATGTTAGAAGGTGTTAATAAATCTATAAACCACTTTTGACAGTTTTACCCTTTATTGTCCCTGTTTTTAGAAAACTCATAGAAAAATCATCGTAAGTCAAACTGAATCCGTCACCTCTGAGAGTTTATAAAATGAGTCTACTTTGTTCCTAATTTTTATTATGATTTTTAGTGGTCTCAAACTAGTGTGAAAATGAACATCGTCACAGACTCGTCCGAAATCACTTCTGAAATGACATGGAGTTTTATAAAAATCACCATAAATTGTAGAAAAATCGTATGAATGCGTGCGAGTAGTCCTTAGAAAGGTACAAACTTGAACTATTTTCATATTGTATAGTTTTGAAAGATATTAAGTTTAAGATGGTCAAAACAGTCCGTGAATAGGACTCAACTTTTCTGTAGAAAGTTGTCATTTAAGTTTAAGTTATGTTTACTGTTCTAACTTGTATTCACCCCTTAAAACTTGAAGAAAAATGAAAATGTAGGGGTATGAACTCACCTTATGTGAAAACTTGAAGAATGGAAGGTTGAAGATGAAGAACTTCTGGGTGTTGGTTTGATGCTCCAAAACAGCCACTCTTTTGGCTATGTTGTTGTCATGAAAACTTCACATCAAAAGAGCAAGAAAAAGGGTAGTTTACTCACTGTTTTGAATCTATAATTTTGAGTAGCATAACAACTAACTTCCAAGGGTATTTGGTGGTAAAAATATCAAGCAAAAGGAAGGTGTGGATGGGTGATATGGTGGCTGAAACACAAAAGGGACAGCAACCCTTTAGTTCATGGTTTTGATGGCATTGGAAGGAAGTTCTTGTGGCTGAAAATGAGATGAAGGTTTAGAGTAATTCCCTGGAGTATTGGCTGGTGAATATAGGGTAAAATGATGAGTAAATTTCGTGATTATGAAGGTGGAAAGGGTGGAAGAGGCTAAGGGGACAAAACCTAGACTAGCTTGTGATGGGATGTGAGTTTAAGTGATGTGATCTTGTCTAGCCACTTGCTTGGGTGGTTTCTTAGAGATTGGGTTATTTAACTAACTAACTACTATTTATTTAGTTAGTTAGGAGTTCTAGTTAAGGAGAGGGAATGTATTAATCTCGAAAACTAGAAGAGGGATTAAGAAGCATTCTTAGTAAAATGTCTTAAGTAATTAAGCACTTATTAGTTAAGTTGGCACTTATCTTCAGCAATTCTCTTATCTTAATTGATTTAGACATCATAAAACTTACATGAAATCACTTTAAGTCATGACCCATAACTAGTCATTCACTAGATAATAATACATATATACAAATACATACATGTATACTTAGTATAAAATAACAATGTAGTTTTTGTGTATTTGAACTTTAATGTTTATGTTTTATTCTTTTTATTCGAAAACACTTAAATAAATTCTAATTATACCTTATAATAATAATTCATTTTATATTTTAATTTATTTAAATATAAAATTTAATGACCAATGTATAATTTCATGACATTTAACCGGTTAACCATATCGTTAAACACGTTTTGTCACTTTGGTTCGTATATTTGTCAAATTTAGATCCTTCACAACTATTAAGCACACGTTTTACATAGAACCTAACTTAATTATCAACTAGATACATGTTGATACAAAAATTAAGTTTGTTGTGTTCAAATGATGTTATATGCTAATTTTCACAAACCGGTGATGGTTCGTAATCATACATCATAACAAAATTTATCAATAGTTACTTGTTTTATATTTCACAATAACTTATTTGAATAAAAGAGGTTAAATTCCTTCAACCATTATTGATAAGATACTCATATTGCTTAGTAATCAAAACATAGCATCGTACGATCGTTCCTATTTTTTTTTTACCAATTGTTACATAAGTTTATCTTCCCGTGCTCCACTTGCTCACTTCTTCTTAGTGCCTGCAAATTAGTACAAATGTGAATACCACAACCTGTATCAAGCACCTCAAGAATTAGCATTAGATGAGTTGTTAGGCAATATTATGTAAATACCTGCATGATTGGGTTTAACCTTCCCATCCTTTACATCTTGTAGATATTTGGAGCAGCTTCACTTGAAGTGTCCCTTATCCTGGCAATAGAAGCACTATGCTTCCTTTGGGTTTTAAGAAGGAGTAATGGGACCTTTTTTGTCCCACTTGAAGAGGAACCATCAAGAGTCTTACTCTTGGTACCCTTCGAAGGGCTTTTCCTCTTCTTACCCTTTCTCTGCCCAATAGCCAGAACAGGGGCTGTTAAAGGAGTAGAAGTAGCAACCTCTTTACCCTTAAGGCCATTTTCAACTGTCCTTAAGAGTCCTTGAAGTTTGCTAAGTGTGACTTCCTCCTTTTTCATATGATAAGTCATACGAAACTGATCATAACTTGGAGGTAAGGAATGGAGAATGATGTCAATGGCCAATTCCTCAGGGAAGTCAACATTGAGCTTTAGCAACCGGTCAACGAACCTCTGCATCTTCTGCAAGTGACCGGTGATGGGTTCATTATTCGTCATCCTTGCGGTTATCATGGAGGAAATGATTTCATACCTCTCTTGATGCACGCTCTGATGGTACCTTTGCATCAGATCCAGGTGCATCTCATAGGGGTAGAAATCTTTATAAGACTTTTGGAGTTCCGGAGTCATTGTGGCCATCATGATGCAGGACACCATGGTGGCATCCTTCTCATGTGCAATGAACTCTGCAAACTCTTCAGGAGTCGCTGTGGCTTCATTAACAACCTTAAGCTCCCTGTCAAGGACATATTCTTTGTCCTTATAGCGGGTAATCATCCTGATGTTTCTAATCCACTCATTGAAGTTGGATCCATCAAAGATGACCTTACCACACAAGTTCAGTAGGGAAAAGAAGCCTGTAGGGTTTGAGCCAGCAGCGTTATTGGAAGACATCTGAAAGAAAGACAAGTTTCATTAGATTAAGAATCCTTAATAAGTCACCCAAATGAAATATTAAGGCTATGATCCACCAAACTATTTTTAGGTGGAAGAGGGATGCCCTAATCCACACTATAAAATATTTGAAGGTAGGCAAATGATGATTTACCAATTTCTCCACCATAAGAACGAAATATTTTATTATTAGGTTTTATTGGTTTTGAAACTCCTAGATCTTTTGAGATACATTGAACTTTTCAATGGCATGTTTGAATCTCGATTGTGTCCTCTCAAGTTTGTGACTGGGATGCCGAGGATCACAAACAAGATGTGAATAACCATACAAATTGACTTGGTACCCTCAACAATATTACCTAATCGATGTGCCGGTTAACCACACACGCTCCACCGATCTATAATAAAGTCAAGTTACCCTTTGCCACTCTTACTAGTCCATGTTAGTGTGCCGGTTAACCACACACGCTCCACTAACGACTTGGTAAGGTACAAAGTATAATTTTATGGGCTAGCGCCAATTTCAAATATTCCTAAAGTAACTAAGATTGGGAATTTATAATGTATAGTTACTTTATAATTCATTATACTTTTAATGAGTATTTAAAGTCGTATCCTACCTATTCGGCTAACGACCCTCCACCGATCAAGTAAGCGGTGGGTGAGAGTGGACACCCATTAGGTCACCATTTTATAGGCAACAACCTTATACCCCCTTATAGACCGGCTTCGTGAATGAGGCCTACTAACGGTAAGAATGACATATTCTTATACATATCTATATAATAAAATTATAATCATTGTATAAGTGTTGATTTTTAAACTTTTTAAAAATCTAAGGTTTAATTTGGAATTAAAGTATTCAAGTGTAAGACTTTTCAAATTCCAAAACTTGAGGGCAAGAATTGAAACTATTCCAAGTCTCTTCAATTTGTGACTTATGAGTTTTAATGGTTCATAAAAATGAAGACTCTTCATTTTATGAAACCTCTTTAGTTCTTTAATCACAATTTAAAGAAGTGACTTTTGGTTATCCATAACTTGAGGACAATTTATGGACACAATCATTGCCATTAAGATCATGAATTAAACACACATGGAGGTTACACATAATTCCTACGATCTTCTAAAAACTCATAAGAACACAAATTCATGTCAAGCAATTTCAAGAAATCATATAAACATATACAATACTTGAAAATTGATAAAAGTCATGTAAAATGGGTTAACATAATCATTATTACTATGAAAAAACAGATTTTACAAGTCCAAAACAGATTGGGATAATGATTTTAATCCACTTCCAGCAACAAAACTCGAAAAATTGCCCAACACGCTCCTACTCGTCGAGTGCATGATCCTACTCGACGAGTAGGATGAATTTGTTCATGGACTCGGTGAGTCCTCCCCATGAAATCGGCGAGTCCAGTCGTCAGTGAGCAGAGTTTTTGATTTTCAAGCAGTTTTGCATCAAGTATATAGAAAAAAACCCTAGGCAATGATACAACTAATGGGTTTTGAGCATTCTAACACTTCCTAAGTGTACATGCAACCCAAATAACCTTAATCTATGTTTTCTCTATATACATGCAAATCACTTTTCAAGGTTATTTCCTAACTAGCATGGCATGGGGATTACATAAAACATAGAAACTAGTAGAAATACAGACCTTGTTGTTGCTTGGATTCCTTCAAGACTTTGTGAGCCTAGCACCCTAAATGTTGTGCCTCAAATGCTTCACACAACACCACAAAACTTGGAATAACTTGAGAGAATACTTCTTACACTCAAAAATCGGTTATGCCCTCTCTAGTAACACTAGGTACCGATTTTGCTAGCCAAAGGGTTCCTTTTATAGTGTTGTCACAATTAGGGTTTTCACATGAATACCTTTAATTGTCATGAATCTTCATTTCCCATGACCCATGGGTTTGTAACTCCCATGGACTATCCATGGAGCTCCATATGGTTATAACCAAACCCATAAACCATGGATCATTAATCCACCATAAAAGAATTGATGATTATCATAATCAACCCTATATATTTAATTAGTCTCACTTTGATCACCAAATTAATACTAGATTAATACTTGATCAAATACTAAATAAATAATACTATTATTAATATATTAGAACTTATAATATATTAATAATCATAAGTGCCTTATTCTCTCATCTAGTCTATCCAAGTATTGCAATGCCATGCAACCCAAATGGACCATGCTGGGTCGGGTCAAGTACATACCAAATAAAGTTATGGACTTAGACACTATATCCAACACTATATGCCTGAGGCATCAGTTGCAGGGTTCAAGGGTAATGAATGGGTTTGGTTTTGATGATAGATCAAGCAATTGTGTTGCGTCTTAGGGTAGTTCTATCTGGGGGGGGGGGGGGCGACAACATGTTTGGAATCAGGAAATGGTAGGTCGTTGGAGACTGGGTATGATATGAGACTACAGTTGGTCAGGTAGCATTCTTTTAGCAGTGGATTTGGTGATGAGATGTTTTGGGCAATTATCGCCAGATAAGGTTTCTCTCGGGAGTCGTTTGGGGCGACTGTGTATGTGTGTCTTTCGACTCAGCAGCTGAGCATGAGTCTGGTGTCTGAGATAGTTGGCAGACAAGTTAGTACCAGGGGGGTCTCCTCTGCCTTTGGTAAGCAGCTAGGAGGCAGTGTGATGTTTCGGGTAGTATCAATGTTTTTCGATTCTTATGTATGTAGTAGCTTGTTGTTCGGGAAATGCTAAGTCACTTGCAATTTGGATTAAAAAATCTCAGAGCAAGAGATTTGACCCTGTTACGCAACTCTTGTTTGAGTCTAACCGTTGCATGGATGAATCTTCTACTCGAAGGATTAGTGGGGGCAGTTTGTCAGGGAGTTAGACCAATGTAGGTTTCAGGTTTCGGAAGGGTAGATGTGGTATTCTGCAAGGGATTAGTATTCATTTCTCTTTAGGTTTGGAGAGTTCTATTAGGGTTGGTTTCGGTTGCCTTGGAAAGGTTGTGGTATTCTCAGGATAGTGGTTGTGTTGCTCAGGTTGTGTGACATGTCGGGGATAGTAATGAATGATTGCGGGGACGAAATCTAATTTAAGTGGGGGAGAATTGTAATGCTCTATTCCGAAATGATTCATAATTTGAGGATGTCACTAGGAACAGGGCCTTTGCAAAGGTAAGATCTAGGCCGATTTGGGTACGAGTGATGTATTCGAAGTGATCCAGGTGTTCGGTTTGTGGTTTGGAGCCTAAGGCTATTTCGGTAAAGTGTCAGTTCAGAATTTTGTGGAAATTGGATTTTCGTTTAGAAGGTCTTAAGGATGGTATGAGTTGATAGAAGTGTAGGGCTTCTTGTTACCTTTCCGTGGATATAAAGATCGTCTGGAACGGGCTTGTAACAAAGAAGTTATGGCCTTCGAAAGTTTGGTGGTTTCCAGGTTTAGCCCAGTACGCGGGGCATACACAATGCGTACGCGGGGCGTACTGGTGAAGAAAGCAGTACATCGGGCGTACCTTGGCGTACGTTGGGCGTACTGACAAGGATGGTCACGACTGCTCTTCGGTGTACGCTAGGCGTACTCCAATTAGACCCAAACCCTATTTTAGGGTCTAGGACCCTATTTAAGCTCCATATCTCATAACCTAACCCTAATATATTCAGCCTCCATCCCTCTAAACCCAAGAAATCGACCCTTAGCCCCCATTTGAGTGATTTTAGAGCTTCAAAGTGATTTATGTGTGTTTTGGGGCTTGAGGAGGAAGAAGGAACTTCTTGAAGAGTCATTGCTTGACTTGGAGCTTTTGGATCCAAGGTTTGTGCACCTAGTCTATCTTTTAGAGATATAAAGTCTCAACCTTGTCAACTCTTTCATGTAGATCTAGCTAAGTGGTATTTTGTTATGGTTTTGGTCCCTTTGAGGTGGTTCTTGTGAGTAGAAGTTATTCCAGAACCTTTGAGCTTCATATTTAGTCCTTTTTGAGGTTATGGAGTCACAAAGTCTGGATCTTGATTGGTATAAATCTTCCATGCATGATTTGGTAGTCATTTGATGAAGTTTGTGACTTAGGGTTTTGATTTGGGTCCCATTGAGTTATGCTAAGTCATAAAGTTGGAAACTTTATAACTTAAGAAGTCCCTTTGATTTGGATATGGAAGCTTGGACTAAGGTCTTAAGGTATTAAGAAGTTTTTAAGACATTTTGGTGTGATTTTGATCTTTGGAGTTCATCTTTGGTGTTGGGCTTTATTAAGCCATGCAAAGGGTTAAAGCAATCGACTTTATGGATCAAGTCACTTATATTTAGCTATTTTGAGGTTTTGGACGTCTTGACTTAATGGATTAAGAACTAGAATTAAGAGTTGATCAAGAAGAGGAGTACGTTGGGCGTATAAGCCTGCACGAGCATCGTACAAGCTCTTAAGCCTATACGCTTAGCGTACAAGTTGAGTGTGCCCCGCGTACTCAGTAGAGTGGGATTTCGGTTTTTTGGCTTCGGTTTGGGCTTTCTTTTGGGCTTTGTTGTTTTGGGTCATTTTGGGCCA
Source organism: Lactuca sativa (assembly GCF_002870075.4). Classification (NCBI taxonomy): domain Eukaryota; kingdom Viridiplantae; phylum Streptophyta; class Magnoliopsida; order Asterales; family Asteraceae; genus Lactuca; species Lactuca sativa. Next base: position 226,139,211 of record NC_056630.2, read on the forward strand.
TCAGGTGCTAGGTTTACATTTATCTGTGGAGGCCCACTATGGATTTGGGCCCAATTTGGAAAATTGGGCAATGGATTTGGCCTTGGTTAGTTTTTAGTATTTGGGCCTTATGGACAATTAGGTTTGGGCCTAAGTCTTGGTCCAAAAGTAAGTGAGGGGTAAATTGGTCATTTACCCTAGTAATGGATTTATGGTTATGGATTGGAACCTAATTGTTTGTTTGGTGTTTTTTTGACTTAAATAGTTCGGGGATCTGTCAGCCAGCAGCCAGGGATTTTCTGTTTGATTCGGCAGTGTGAGGTGAGTCTTCTCACTATATCCATTGGTCGAAGGCACCAATGTCATCCCATTACGTGTTATGTGGTGTGCCAGTTGTCTTTATGATACTTGCATTGAAGAACCCGGTGTAGCCCGTGGCACTTGGATATTAGACCATAGGGGGAGCCCATGACATTTGGATATCAGACCATAGGGGGAGCCCATGGCATTCCAGATAAAGACCATAGGGGGAGACCATGGCAACTATATGTATGTCGCATGATATTATGTGGTTGTATGTGTATTGTATTTTGGGGAAATCACTAAGCTTTGTGCTTATGGTGTTAAGTTTATATTTCAAGTGCTCCGGTTTTCAAATGGAAGGGCTCGGGATGATTGCAGAGCTCACACCACATGTTTCTGTATTTTGTCAATCACTCTGATTTGATGATCTTTAGCTAAATCTTGTTGACCTTGTTTTTGTTGGAAAAATATTTATTAACGACTTATTAACTTAAAAACAAAAATTTTATGTCTTGATTTTTGGGAGGTTACACCATTGTTGCCTTCTTTGATTATAAGATAGCGTAAAATAGATGTTTATATCACTTTCCTTAACTAACACTTTCGAAGGGTGTATGAAACCTTCTGAAAGGATTTTAACATACAAAGTATCTAGAAAAAGTGTGTAAGATTAAGAAGTATATTTAAGGACTTAAACAAGCATCACATAGCAAGAATCTGAGTATTGTCTTTCAAAAAGTCTAGATAAGTCTTGAGTACATGTCACAGCTAGCAAGAGTGTTGTTGTCTTCCTGGTATAGCATGTTGATGACAATAATGCCCATAGGAAACATTGTACTTAAATTGAAAATTGAAAAAACTCAGGAGTTGTTTCACTATGATGGAATTAAGGGAAGTAACATTGATACTTAGACTTCGGATCTAAAACTATAGATTGAAATGTTTAATATGATTAAGTCAAAGCACATATAAGATTAATATGTTGAAAGGTTTCAACATCTAAATTCCATGAAAGGAATTGTTCATATGCATCCTAGCAAGGACTTGAGTGAATCTTAAAGTCTATTTTTCAAGTCACAAAAATGATAGCATGAGTCGACTCCCATATGCTTCATATAATCATGTATGACTAGTGCTTGTTTTGATGTATCAAATGTCTTGAGCATCGTGAGATTGTATCAGAAATTTGCTCGACTGAATCGCTAGAAAGTTGTCAAGGACATTCTAAGGTATTTAATAGATACCAAGAACTGGTTGCTTTTAGACAATAGAGAACATGATTGAGAAGAGATAAAGTAACAAAAATTATTACATATGTATCTTATTTATAGTCTAAATGCACATTCATCTTTAATGGAAGTGCAGTAACATGAAAGGGTTCATGTAGGATATTGTGGTAGACTCACTAATTTGAGTTGGATTACATTAGTGCAAGTGAAGTATCCAAGGAGCGTACTTGGACTAGGTAACTTCATAGTTGGCATTGGAGTTGTCTTGAGTAACAAATTGCCATTAGAAATATTTTGTGAAGGTGTAGTCGCGTTTACTAATGATAGTTGAGATCATATAAGGTCAATGCATAGAAGGTGGAAATTCCACTACATCCAAGATGAAGTTGAGGGTAGAGATTTAGTTGCGAATTGACTATCTTTCTAGTGATTAGTTCACAATAATGATAACCAAAGGAATCATGATATACATGATAATGGTACAGGCATGAAAAATGATGAAAGGGTTAGTTGTTTAGTCGATTACCCAAAACATATATACAATCAATAAAATTGTAATTATGGTTATTAAATATTAGGGATTTATTTATATTCGGGAGCATGATACCATAGAAAATTATTTTATTATTGTGTTTCATTTTGCATATTTTCTTCGTGAGTAATTAATTTACTCAAAACTGTCACACCCGATCATACTTTTGGGAGTAGGTAGTGATTTAAGACTGTCATGGAGTATTAGTAGGTATTCATGGTGATTGGACATGGAATAGAGATTGTTGTTGTACTCATGAGTGCTTAAATAGGGATTTTAAGTATTGGTTAAACTCGTACTTAAAGATTACTTCATGTATTTAATCACGAGTAATTCTATGATGATAATATCTTTTATTCTTCAAACATATATGTGTTAGTTGTAGTTTGCAAATATGTTCTAAATTGGTATTAAATTAATGCAACCATAAATGGATGTTATTAAATGTAGTTCTATGTATGACATGATGAGTAAAGGTTATGAATATGTAGCCGAAGTTTGTTCATTCGTTTTGCCTTAACAGGAAAAGGGATATATTTGGGCCCTCGGTGATTTGATGTTGACATTCATGTGCTAGGCCTAGCCCATACTAAATTGATGTGTTCAATCTGTAGTCTAAATTTCGTAATCATAAATCAAAAACCAAGAAACAAGATCTTGGACTATGAGATTGATATGTATCCATGGCTCGTGTCCATATAATATCTTGTAGAACGAATGAATAGTTAGTAACTTATCTAAGGGTCAACGTTTGATTATATAAGAGTTTGATAGTAGTTGTAGAAAGCACACTTTACTAGTTATTCAAAGTTTATATTAGCAATTGTAGTTAATGACTTGTCCAAGTGGGAGACTGTTGGAATAGGTGTCGAAGGTCATAACTAAATTGGTAAAAGTCAAAACTAAATTGGTATAACATTATGGAATAAAAGTAAAATCATTTTTGGGTTACCCTCAATGACTAAAAATAGCTATAAATGAATTTAGGAGAGTGATAAAATATTTTTTTAATTTATTATATGATTAATAAATTAATTAGAAATAGTTCAAATTAATTAATTAATAATCAGAATTAATATGGAATTAATTCATGATTAATCAGAATGAACTAAAGGTGCAATGGTTGAATTGAAACTGTTCATTATTGAGCAATGAAGACAATTCTAAACGGTTCCTATGGTGGATGGTTTCATAAGGGTTAGAGTGGTTCTGGAATGCTCCTGATAGTTGATAATGGTACCTACCTTGAATATATTAAATCTAATATTTAATTATTCAAATCAGGGTTTACCCTTGTGATCCCCTAGCTATAAATAGGACCCATTGGCTCCTAAATTTCATGGATTTTACCTCTCACAAGGTAGAAAACAAAACTCTCAAGTCTTATTCTTTCTCCTATTGATTTATGGTGTTCTAGCTTTGCTGGGTGTGAGCCATTTGATGCGTTCATACTTTTGGCGCTCACTTTTCATGGAGCTTTTAAAGTCTCATGGATTAGTATAATTGTTTATACTAAAAGGTGTGTTTACTACTCCGTTTTATAGATCCATATAAGTATATTAGATCGGTTTGATCATAGTATGTTGTTGTAATGAGAAAATACCATAGATTCCTAGGTTGCATGTACCCATAAATTGTTTTATATGAATTCCGTAGTGAAAATATGGTTTAATGTAACCTAGAAAACCCACCACTTCATGGGTTTCTCTAATAAATGTTTGAAATTAATTTGAAATTTCCTCTCTAATAGTTGTTCCTTAATGTTAGTTGATGGATTCCCTATTGATGAATTTCCGATGAAACCGAGGTTGAAACAAAGACCTCCTCTTTCGCCTTTTTTGTTCATATTGGACAAGGATTACATGTTGCAATGGAAGATATGGTGGAAGCTGGTTTATATTGAGGTATTTCTCTTTGACTTTGTGATTTACATCTTTCATATCTTTTTTATGTTGGTGACACAATATTTTTTGGTGAGTGCAGTCGGCAAATATGCTTAATTTGATTAGGATTGTTCATTACTTCTTTATTGTTTTAGGACTTCAAGTGAACTTAAAAAAATCGAATCTTTTTGGTGTTAATGTTCAACTCCTTCTATTGAGCAACTTGTGGTTTTAATATCTGTATATGTTGCAAAGTTGCCTTTATGTATTTAGGATTACCGATTTGGGATATGATGTCTCGATTTTTGGGATGACATAGTGTTACCGACAGATTAAAAAAAGGGCTTTCTTTTTGGAAAATTAAGTTGCTTTCCATAGGGGAGAATTATGACTTTAAAGTCACTGTTGGGTTCTCTAGGTACCTATTATATTTCATTATTTCGTATGCCTGGTGTCGTTAATAAATATCTATAGAAGTTTTGTGCTAGATTCTTTTTTGGTAAAGAGGAAGGAGTTAGGAAGTTACATTGGATTAGATGGGATATGGTTTTGGATATTCAAGCAAAAGGAAACTGTATATTGGATCTTTGGAAGCTTTTAATGTGGTGGTTTCTCAACAATAAAACCTATCTTTGGTGTAAGGTTATGAAAAGCCCTCATGGCCATTAGGGTGGATTTAGGTCGAACTAGGTACGGCCTATAACAACAAAGGGAGTATGATCAAAGATTATTGGTACAATCAAGCAATTGCATGAATTTGGGACTATTGCTAATAATATCCTTAAAAGGGTCATGGAAGATGGTTCTTCTACACTATTTTTACATGATCAATGGATTGGAGACAACACATTGTTGATACGGTTTCCAAGATAGTATGTTTTGGATAAGAAAATAGTTGTGCTATCAGCCAGAGATGGAATCGTATCAAGTGGGAGTGAGATAGGGCTAGGCATATACTCGTAGGAAACGCAAGACTTACTTTTTGGCTATCAATTTTTGAATGCTAGTGACGGGTGGGTTTTGAATTTTGCTTTCACTGATAACTTTATGCCTTCGGAAGTAAGAAAAAGTATAGATGATTTATTCTTCCAGAAGTTAACATTCCAACAATGTGGAACAAGTTTCTTTTAAGTAAATTTAATATCTTTAGCTGACGAGCTCGTGTCAAGAGACTTCCTTCTAGGTTAAATTTGGATTTGAAAGGATTGGATATTCCAACAATTTTTTATGGCATTTGTGATTCAGACATTAAAGACAACACACATGTTTTCCTCTATTGTCAAGTAGCTCGGACCATGGAGGTTCCTTTGGAAGTGATACGACATTACCATTCCAGTTTTTATAGACCTTGTAGATGATATTCTTCAACTTTACGTAGTTCCTATTTTGTAACGCCCGATTCTTGGTTTGTATTTTAAATATGAATTCTTGCACTTTTACTCTGGGACTCGACGAGTTAGAGGCCCCAACTTGTCGAGTGGAGGCTAAATTTGGACGAGGGTGTAAGAATCTACTCGCCGAGTCGGAATCCCCGACTCAACGAATAGACCTATCTGGATGAAACCATAAATCTGAGGGTTTGCACCCTATTTAAACACATTAAGTGGCCTCCACTCCAGCCTCCCTCACCCTCAGACCCCATTCTCTAAACCCTAATCAGTTGTGAGTGTTCTTGAGCTATTTTGGTGCCACTTGTGTGATTTAAAGCTTAGAGAAGGAAGGAAAGTCTTGGAGGTTCAAGAAGCAGGCAGTAGATCCAAAGTCTTGGTTGCATTTCCAGCTTATTTGAGGTAAAAAGCTTTAACCTTGAGTTCCAATTTGTTAGATCTTCTTTAGGGCTTGAATCTTGTCATTTTTGGGGCATTTCTAAGTCACCTTCAGGTTTAAAGTGTAATGTAGAGTGGTGACTTCATATCTTAAACCTTGGAGGGTTCTCATGGCATAAAGGTGCCAACTTTATTGCTATAAGAGTCCCATGCACCATATAAACCTCTTTTGAGGACCATTTGAGCCAAATACCCCATGCATGAACGTCAAGTTTGTAACTTTATGTGTAATATGGACCCTAGGAGGTCATAGCTATGTTTTGAATGCATTAAGCCAGACTGAAGTCGATTGAATAGTTTTGGACATAGAGGGACTCGACGAGTCACTCATGCGACTCGGCGAGGCAAGTTGCAGTTTTCCCCAAACGTCTTCTGATAATGGGCAATATGTTGAGCTAGAAGAACACTCAGCCCGTTGGGTTCATTGTGGGCCTGAAGATCATGGAACTCGACGAGTTCAAGACTAAGTCACAACTGCATGAAGACGAACTCGACAAGTTCATAAGGAACTTGGCGAGTCCAGGAGTAAACGTGCTTTCTTGCATGAAGAAGGACTCGACGAGTTGAAGGATGAACTCGGCGAGTCAGTGGTAGAAAGTCTCGACCTAGTATGAAGGAAAACTCGGCAAGTTTTTTGAAAGACTCGGCGAGTTGGTGGGTCAACCCGACGAGTTGAGGCAACTAGATGTTGACTTTGACCCATAGTCTACTTTAACCAAGGTGTTGACCTTGACTTTAACTTTGACATGAGTTTCCATGAAATGGTAATTAAGGAAGATTGTTATGTGTAGAAATCGAGAGGAGTTTATCCTGGCAGCGAGGATAGTTCGGACACTTCACGACACTGAGGTGAGTTACCTTCCAGTAGAAGTGGGTCTAAGGCACCAAGGCCGGCCCAACAGTAAGAGATTATAGTAGAGATGATTGTCTTTGTGATAATTATCTGGTATGTTGCTATCTGTTATGATTATGTGCTAGAATGCTAAATGTGTTAGTAGTAGTAGGGGCGGAACAACCCCTAGTTACCAGATGAAAGATACCCAAGGGGTAGACAACACTCATGCATGCCTAGATATATGTTCATGATATGCTATTTTGTGGCAGTGGTAGGGTTGAAATAGTCCCCAATTACCGGTTGAAAGATATCGAAGGGAGGTTAGCTCCCGACTACCGGTTGAAAGATACCGAAGGGGAGGTTAGCTCATGGTTACCGGGTGTAAGATACCGAAGGGGAGGTTAGCTCCCGACTACCGGTTGTAAGATACCGAAGGGGATTCCTGCTCCCAGTCATGCCAATTAGATACCGAGGGACAAGCCTTATGTGGTATGTGGTATGATGGGGGGAACTCACTAAGCTTTGTGCTTACAGTTTTTAGTTTTGTTTCAGGTACCTCTTCAGCGAAGGGGAAGGAGCCGGCATGGTAACAACACATAACACACACATGATTTCCGCAATATGATGTTCATAGGATTGTACTCTGACAATAATATTATTCCACAACATGTTTTATGACATTTGATTTATAGAATTATGGGATGATATGATATCAATGATGTTTCCAACTTGGAAATGAAGGGTTTGGTCATCTGGTGGATTCTTTGGAATTTTCTTACAAATTTTTTTTATAGTCACAAGGAATTCGTTAGGTGGTAGATTGATTGACAATTCATATACTTAGTTTGTTAATCAAAATAGACAAATTAACAGAAGTCAAGTTTTGTGGATGTTAAATCCGATTTCACATATTCCTATAATATTATTTACTATTTGTATGACCCATGTGTTACAAAGGTTTATTTAAAAGAATATAAATGTTTAAATATTTGAAAGTTTGAATTTATAAGAAAATTGAGAAAATATTGATTTATTAAAATTGAATTGTTTTTTTTTTCTCTTTTAAAATTAAACAAATAACTTAATCAAATAAATAAAGAAAACTAATGAGGATTTACTAGAAATTTTAAAATTATAAGGTAAGTCCTTTAATAAAATTGATATCCATTTATTATTAGATTTATTATAACTATTACATTTAAATATTATATGAAATTTAATAAAATGTAAAAACCGTAAAATAACATATGAAAACAAAATATATTTAAAATAACCACAAAATAACATGTAACAAAATGAATAACATATAACAAAATTTTTATATTTATTAGAGTAAGATTAGTTTTTTCGCTATTATTTTCTAATAAATCAGATCACCGTTAAAAAAAAGTGGTACGTCAGTTTTAATATGATTTTACCTCGATATCCAAATGATTTTGGACAATGTTGCCGACTTTATTTTGATTTTGATAAGAAGGTAATAGTGTAAGAGCTTGGGCTTTTTTTCATGAGCCTAGCTAAGCTGGTGATACATTAAAGTTTAAACGTCATAGCCCAAATACCTTTAATACCAATAAAATAACAATTTCTTTTAAGTTCTTCCGAGCTATGTAAACTTTTTAATAATACTCACCTACGCATCGTTACATATTGACTTAAGCAGCTACATATTTTTCGTCTCCCACTAGTCCTATATTAAACTTTTTTTAATCGTTTTCGTGCATATATCTGATATTACGATCATATATTGGTTTGAATAGATTATTTTAGAATGACAAACCAATATATGTTTATTTTACTTAAGAAATTGGATGAATAAAGAAACCGTAAATATGACACAGTACCGAATAAATTATATTTATAACATAGAACAAAAATTATTTTACTTGTATTTGGAAGGATTCATGTAGTTTGGTCGGTTTCGACAACCATAATTAGACAAAATTAGCACACTTAAGATAGCGAAATGATCGAACTAGTAGTGAATTTAAATTGCAATATTTTTGTTTGCCTAAATTTGTTACGTCCATCATGGTAGTGAATTTAAATCACTATAATTTACTATGGGTGAAATACATAAAAAAAAAAAAAAAAAAAAAAAAAAAAAAAAAAACAAAAAATAAAAACAAAAACAAAGGCCCAATCCACATGGTCGTGTAGATGCCATGAGGACGTATAGTATAGATGCCATGAGAAGTGCAGGTGCTCATGCAAGGTGGCCACCGACATACACACCATCTAACTATGGTCGTGGTGGTTCGTGGAGTACGACACGTGAAGCAATCAATAGATGAGAGCATTTTACTGGTTTTAAAGTTGGAAACAACTATTTTTTTTAATAATATTTTATTAAAAATACTTGAAACTTATTAAGCATGGACATCTCATATATATATATATATATATATATATATATATATATATATATATATATATATATATATATATATATATATATATATATATATATATATATATATATATATATATATATATATATATATATATATATATATATATATATTCAATATTTATTGTTCATTTTTTATTTTTGAAATCTTTATTATTTAAATTTAACGTTAAATATTTTTATTTGTTTTATAAAGTACTTGATAAAACTTATAACAATGAAAAGACATTTAAAAAATAATTCATTCATATATTTTATCAAGTATTATATATAAAAACAAAAATATTTTGATAAAGTATTTGATAAAAAAAAGACGAGGTTTGTCACAACATTGATTTTAATATTAATGATGTGGTAACATTAGTGTTTGTGTAGTGATGAGATTGCACTAACATTATAATATTTTTTAAGTGCCCATGTGATGGATTTACCATATTCCCTAAAACACTAATGCACTAAACCCTAAATACTAAAGCGTAAAACCTAAAGTCTAAATTATAAACCATAAACAAGTTGACACCTAATAAAATCCGGTTGTTTTAAAATATGAATGTTACACATTTATTTATAGATTTTTATATGTATTTCATAGATGGATATATGTCAAGAGGCGAGGATTTGGCCAAGTTCCTAACAACCCTCATAAATGAATTTACGGGTTGGCAATAAAGATCACTGTCGAAATCACCAAATGATCCAGGTTATGGTGAATTGTTTGGCCATCTTAAATGCCATGGATGACTTTTCTTTCGTTTGAGCATTTCATCGAACTCTTATTGGGCATTTTATTGGTGATTTATTATGTTGATTATTTATTATTTTTATATATACTAAATACATAAAAATAAAGTATATATATTATTATATTCAAAGTAATTATTGTGTTATTGTATGCATAAATATGGACCAATCAATATTACTATTTTAAGAAAGTGATTAATATATATTATTGAATTAAATATAATTAAAAAATATCATCTAATTTAATTACAAGAGTATTTTAGTCAATTAATATAGATTTAATAAAGAAAAATTGCGTATTTTAAAGGATCACAGATTCTATTAATTTTCAAAATCCGATTTTACGAATTATAATTATTTTAATTTGCACATTCTGACAGAATATATATATGAGTATATTCAAAAATAAAAATATTCTTGAAATACAAATAATAAAATTATTCTTGAACCTATTTCTTGATAATGACTTAAAAAACTTCTTATAGAATAACAAATTATTGAACAGTCAATTGAAGTATAAAAACAATAAATACATAATTTCTTATAGAATACGGGTAACAATTATTAAGAATTATATTTATTGTTAAAGAATAAAACTAAAATAATGTTGCTTAGAATCACTTTCAATTTTGTGGTCCATTCTTCAAGCATCAACTTTTGTGAAAACAAAACCAAATTATAATTTAGATTCCAATAATGCATTGGCAAATGAAAAATAAAAAACTAAATTCCTTTGGAAAAATATGTGGACTTGTGACTTGCACCAAAACCAATAACCAATAACTGTAGAACATGCATAAATCAGTGAGAAAAAATCCATACTCCATTCCAATAGAATTAGAATTCATGATTCCATTCCAACAGAAATAGAATTCATGATTCCATACAATTTGTGAACAAATGTTATTGATCTTCTTCAATGGTCCATAATCAATTGATTTCAACCATTCTTAGGAGAATGACTTTTTGTGAGACTAATACTAGATGAGAATTATGTTCTACAAGAATACCATTCTGTGAGAACACATTTATCCTCCTTATCTAATATATGAAAACTTGCAGTCCCTGCTTTTGCTTCTCTCCTTTACTAGTTGATACCATTAAAAATTCCAAGTAGTCTTACTGGATACCAATAAAAATAGATAAAGTTAAAAAAAATGGAAGAGATGCAAAATTTCATTATGGTTTTTAGGAAATTACCAATTGCATGTTCAGGATTACATAAGTAGCCTATCTTTATAATCATGGTATTGACTTTTAGCCTAATTTCTCCAGTTTATATCTCTCCTTCTAATTAATACTGTTACAATGTTGAATTTTAGGAGGATAAAACTCACATCTTCAACAAAATCATCATCAATACCAACAAGAATGCCATCCACTTTAGGATCCAATATTTCATTTGGATCAATCTGTCCATTACAGATGCCCAAAAAAGTTTTTTAAAAAGTTTCAATTGTTTTAACTTATATTATGTAATACTTCATATGAAAGAAATTGATGAAAGATGCTTACTTTAGCAACGATCTCATGGATGCTTTGATTGCTTGATCGAAGTAACTCTGTGCACGAGATGCATCCTTTTGTGTCTCCCAAATCAAATCAGCAGACACTGATAAAGCATTTCCATCACTAGGGTTTGCCAGGATCGCTCGGCTGTAATACTCCTCAGACCTCGAGAAATCACCTCACACCTGTTTGAATGAATCAATCAGCTCAAAATTGGCCAATAGATCGGAAGCCACATGAAACTTGATCTGGTAAAAGAAGAAATTGAAATATGTGCATGATGAATATTGTAAATTACCACTGTCAGGTATTTCGTGTAATTGCTGAGAATCAATGAATTGCCAGGGCTTGCTTCGATCATATTATGATAATACACATATGTACCATCACTTCCATTATAATCGCCATTACCACCATCGCCTCCACATATCTTTCCACCACCGTTGCTTCCACCAGTGTGCAGGAACTCCTATGGCCATCCCGCCCCTCTGCATCGGTGGGATTGAAATTAACGATGAAGAAGGAATGGTGGATTGAATCTAGCCCATGTACACGAGACTCCAATGATCTGCACCTGGTAACCTGCAACAGAGGGTAGGTTCGGGATTTGAGATTCTTCCGGTAATCTTTGCCAAATCGAATGAAATTTCATCGAGTGTTGACTCTAGCCCATGTACACGAGACTCCAATGATTGCATCCCATTCTGTGAGCTCCCAATATATTTATGTGATTTCATCGAGTGTTGACGGCTGCCAAAGTTTTTGTTTCAGGTTATTCTTTTTTTGAAAGACATCGACGGCTGTATATAAGAAAAGAAATTAGGTTAAAAGTTAATGCTAGTATGATTATAGGGACTATTTGTGGAAGCTATTTATCAAATTGCTAAAATACCCTTTTTTATTTATTTAATTATTTAAACTTTTATTTAATTTTGATTGTCCCACATTTATGAATATAATAACACAATAATTACTTTAAACATCAGGACCTCTCTCTCTCTCTCTCTCTCTCTCTCTCTATATATATATATATATATATATATATATATATATATATATATATATATCCACTTAGATTCTTTCTAAAAAAAATAGGACTTCTATACCCAACTTTGTTTAATGATGAATGATAAATTAATTTTCCTTGAGAGCATGCGTCACAAGATAATTCAACATCTTTAAAAATCTTATGATTTTTCAAGGAATAACCATTTAAAGTTTTAATTATTCTACGCATCATAATTGATACGGGATGGCCCAACCGGTCATGCTGAACTTTGAAAGTGTTTTCACACTTTTTATTTTCAATGATATGAGATTCAATTATTCTAATCTTTGTTATAATACAATTTGGAGTACAATACATGTAATTTTCCCAAAAGACTTTTCTTACCGAATATCACTTCTGTAATATTGGGACATTGTTACCAGCATTAGTTGTTTCATCATGATAACCGTTATACCGAATATCCTTAAAAATTAATAAATTTATTTGTGATTTAGATGAAAATAATGATCACCAATTATAATTATTGTCTGTTGTGGTAATACTATATTCGCTATTCTGGAGCCTTCAACCAATGTTGCAATACCCATTTTTGTATTAACACTTGCTTTTGCAATTGATAAGTAAGCAAAATATTCTTTAGTATTATAGATCCTATGTGCTATTGTTACATATGTGAGACACATATCTTCCTCATTTCTCTTGCATATATTCATATTTCTCTTCAATAAATAAAACAAGCATAAGAAACATTTAAATTAGAGAAATAAAGCCATACTATATTACTTTGCGAAGATTAGGACATCACTTATCATGACACGACTATTACATAAGAACTTAAGAAAAAACAGGAAAAAATAGATATTATTGTTAACAATGACAATGACTCTAAACGAACAAACACAAAAATCCAACGATACTAGAAAACCAACATCTACATGATAAAGCGACACATACATCTCTCTTAATGGGGAGAAATGCAAACTTCCATCATCATCCATAACACCATTTGTCTGTTCCTGGTAGGAAAGAAAATCGATAACATCGAAATGTGTCATTTTTGTTTGAGATTCAAGGAAATCATTTTGAAAAAAAAAATTGTTTTTGTAATTTTCCTTTAAATTTTAGAGAAGCTTGATAAAGATCAACAAAATTCTTTGGAGTGCAGTATGTACGAGACCAACGACTAGTCATTTCATATCGGTGAAAAATATTTCAACATTCTATTTTGAGGACCAATTTTCAATATTCTTTTCCACATCATTTTTGTAGCCTTCTTTCAACAAAAATGTATTTAACAAATTCAACCACAATGTGGTTCTATGTGGTTCAATTGCTTAAGTAATTTTTTGTTGAAAGAAGGCAATCAAAATGATAGCCCATGTGTATTCATAAAAAGATATGCATCAGAATTTGTCATAATTTGTAACGTCCGAATTCAATTAAAATTTTCATATTTAAAATAAGATTAAACATCCAAAAACCATTCTTTGAATAAACAACGTAACATCCATTTGTTTTAGAATCATAAATATTAACGTCAAATGAGAGTCAGTCATGAAAACCAATAGATGTCTCAAATATTAATAAATCACTGATGCGAATATACAGTCACGTCGTGCCTTCCCTTTCTCGCCTTAATAACCTAAAAAAAAAATTCAAGTAAACACCCTAAGAATAAAATTGGGTGAGTTCCCTAATATACAAAATAATCATCACCCATACAATGCATACCACATAATTACACATGACCTCACATCATTCCGCCAGAATTACGGTCTCACATTGTTCCATCAGCACATGGAGACTCTCGGCCTCACGTAGATCCATCGGAATGATAGTCTCACACCGTTCTATCAACACTAAAAGACTCTCGACCTCATGTCAATCAGACTCATAGTTTCACATTATTCCCTTTTTATACCATACAAGCCATATGAAAAAATCATACAACCAAGGAATCAGCAAATAAAGACTACATTAGTGTAATCATACATCCATACTCTAATAATACTCTCAACCATCATACGAACCATACAAAAGTTACTGCTAATATCGACATGTCACCTTATGAATGCATAGTTGTAAGTAGTGGAAAATGAGAGAAATAGTTGAATAGGTGTTCTCACCAAGAAGCAATATACTAAACAAGGACCTTATAATAAGGCCAGATTGAGAGTTCTCAGGCTATCTGATTTTAATTACGTAAACTGCTACGACATTCACTTAACGATATACTAATATTTACATAAACCTCAATAAAAAAAACCCTGCCAATTATCCTAACAAAAGACTATTCTAGTCTATCATATAATTGTATACTAACATAACATAGGCATTACACCACACATTGAATATGTAATGTCACACATATTATGGCGAGAAAACACACCTGAGTCAAGCAGGTAGATGTCCAACAACAATCTCTGCGAATGAAACAATTCATACAAACCACCTAATACCAATGTGAGATCAGTCCTCAGTCAAAAGCTCAAATCCAACAATGTTTGACCAAATGTCAAACTAGTCAAAAAAGGTCAATAATTAATAGTCAACAATAAACTAGTCAAAGGTAAAGATCAACTAGCCACATGCACCGCGACCCAGCTTCTGGTTGAGTCGTGATCACTGGGTGAAAAAATATTTATGAACCTAGTTTAGTCCTCGTGTCACGACCCTTCTTTGATCACATCGTGCTTTTTAGGCATACACCTTCTTCTTATTGTGCACTTAATCCCTTAAGACCAAGGCTTATATTTTCTATGATATTTCGAAATATGGTATTAATGGATAAAGTTTTTAAGTTTATCCATTTTCATGCCTTTAACACCACCATCTCTAAACCTATGTCTAAAATGAGCCCAAAATGTCACAATATTCATACATGGTTCAAATGGAAAGAGTAAAAAAAGCACTCTTTTCACTTAATAAGGTCCAAAAAAACACTAATAAACTATCTTTAGGACCCGGAGTTTTCAAACTCCATGAAATATATCAAAAAGGGACCAAATACACATAGAATGCTAGATTTATGAAGCAAAACACATAAAGGTAGGAACTTGATGACTTTCAAAGATCCAGAAGGAGGTGTGAAAGTTGAATCTACACTGGATCTAGCTTTCTGCAGACAAATGTCACTTGTGTGACATTCCCAAATTTCTCGGCCAGAAAAGACCGATTTAATTTATGCTTTTAAAATAAAATCAGAGTAATCTCCCAAAAGGTGTTGTGGAATTTGTTCCCAAAACAAAATATGATGAAAATATTTATCAAAGCATTTCTTAAAGAAATGTATTTTCATTTCATTAAAACCTCGAGATGTCATGTTCGATACAGATCAAAAGCATAAACAATACAAAATAGGCCTTACAATTGTTATTTACATCTACTGGCCTAAAATCCAAAATCCCTCGTCATCATCCGACTATGCTCTTGGCACTACCTGTAACAAAAGAAACTATGTGGGTCAGACTTTGGAGCCTGGTGAGCATATAGGGTTTTCAATCCACAAATAATAAATTTATTAATTTCATCAACCAACAATAAATTTATTAATTTCATCAACCAAAAATAACCCTGATTACCGGTTCCTGTATTCCTTACTTTATGTCCCTAAAGTATATATTTATAAGGGACCTAGTCTAAAAATTTTCATTGAGGCGACAACACTGCTTTGGGGGTTCCTCAACAATTTATGTCAAATAAGACAACCATCGGGGTGACAACACTGCTTTTCTCGGTAATTTATGTCAAATAGGCACGAAGTCACATCGTCGCCAGAGTTATACAACAGACACTAAGTCCATAGCTGCCAATGTAATCAAATGAATAGGAACGAAGTCCATTGATGCCTGATATTTATACAAAAAGCACTAAGTCCATAGCTGCCAAGGTAATCAAAGGGATAGGCACAAAGTCCATCGCTGCCCGAGATTTATACAACAAGCACTAAGTCCATAGTTGCAACGGTACTAAATCCACAACTACCAACGCACATCTATACCATACTTTCATTCATCATTCTTTATCTATCCATGTTTTACCCAACATATTTGTAAATGTAAAATACATATACACTATAAATAATTTTAAACATGTATAAAACATTCATTCAACATCCATCTCAAATAAAAAAAACAAGATAATTACACATAGCACGTATTTTATAGAAAATACTTCATATCTATGTGTAAGATGAAAAGTGACTATACACTCACGTGATAAGATGGCAGTTGGAGAACACTTCGTCTCTTAAAACAACATTCTTCGATGAAACCGGGATGTTTTTTCAAAAACCGGGCTTCACGTGGGTAGAGTTTCGACTCGAAAAACTCTTTTCTTAGGATCTTCGGGGCTTCAGGACTTGCTTCGGGTATTAGAGATGATATAATAGGCTTGGGGGTAATATTTGCAATATAGAAGAAAGTATAGGCGATAGAGAATGAAAGTCGTAAACAAAATTCAGAAGGCATCGTCTGTTATTTATAGGGGCTAAATCACGATTTATGTTGGGCGTAAATGCAAGGTACGCTGGGCGTACATCCTTAATAGTCACTACGTTGGGCGTACAACTTAGTACGCTGGGTGTAGAGGCTTAGTGGCTTCGAACGTGTTGATGGTAGAAGATACGTGTCGCATGCGTGGAAGTAGGTAACGTAGCCAACTCCGGATCACACATACGAGTATGCTGGGCGTACTCCCACTTTCCAAACTTCCAAAATCCGTATCTTTCACATACGAACTCCATTTTTGACGTTCTTTATATCCATGCGTAGGTGAAATTATGCTCTACAACTTTAGTTTAGACTTCGTCAGCTAATTTTGACTTTATGTTTAAAGTTATATTTTAATAGGTTGGGACAGGAAAAGCCCGTTAAAAATTCATAACTTCTTCATCTGACGTCCGTTTTTGTCTCTCTTTTTATCTTTGGGCGTTCTTTTTATGCACGCTCTAAGTTTAACGAACAGTACGACTTTCGTTTAGATCGCTAAGGCTAAAAAATATTTTATCGTAAACTCACATTTTACGTCACACAACGTTGTGTCGGTTCTGTCGCGAAACTTCGACAGGTCATAACTTCTTTGTTATAACTCGGATTTCGGTATTCTTTATATCTCCAAAATTCATGTTTCAACCACTACAACTTTCTTAATAGATATCAGCTTTATCTAATATTAATTTTCGATGCTTATTTTTATCTTTAATCATAATAATTAAGTTTAAAGCACATAATTCATTCTTACTACTTCAAAATGAGTTCCAATGGTTGACCTAGACTATTATATCATCATTAATGCTTTATCCCAGAAACACAGGCGTTACAATTATCTCCCCCTTAGAATGATTCCGTCCTTGGAATCACACATCAGCAAACAACTGGGGATAACGACTCATTATGTCAATCTCTGTTTCCCAGGTGATATTTGGCCCATTCGAATGTTTCCATCGCACAAGCACTAAGTCAACCATCTTGCGTTGCAACTTTTTAGTCTTACAGTCAACGATTGCCTCCGATTCTTCAATTAACCTCTTGCTTTCATCCAACCTTAATTCAAAAATTGGAATGATGTCGGGAACTTCTCTCGTGAACTTCCTCAAATAACACATGTGGAAAGTGTTATGAATACCATCTAGTTCTTCTCGTACTTCTAGCTTCTAAGCTTGATTTCCAATCCTCTGAAGAACTTTAAACAGTCCAATAAACCATGGACTCAACTTTCCTTGAACCATGTAACATACTTATCTTTGTCGGACTCAATTCAATATGACCTCAAGAGTCGGAATGTCAATTATATTCTTAATCATTACCGAAACAATGGTAACAACATATTTGAACAAAAACGAAATCAACTACTAGCTTCTTGGTAACCTTGCGACTTTCCATGATCCAAGTGTGAGTCCTATGCTTCCAAGTAGTTTAGATCTCTACTACTATTCACACCTACTCATACTCGTCCCAAGTATTGTCTCGTAGTCTTCCAACTCACCATACAAGAAAATCAAATAACCACTTAACGCACCATATAACAAAACCAGGTTTTATATTACTTTTGACACGATTACACAGATGTTCAAGTTTAGCCTATACTATGCCTCTAAGAGGTTATACCACCGGATATTATGGCTATTTCATATCTTGATCTCGGAATATAAAAGTCCTTACTTCTAATTCCTTGTGTTTTTATTTGCTTCATCGAAGATCATGTGAAATGCCCTTGGCTTTGGCAATGCATTTGGCCTTGCTGCCTTATTTTTCTTCGGGCAGTCTCTAGACATGTTCCCCTTGTCTCCGCATCTGTATCATAGTTTATCATTATGTTACAATCCTTAGAATAATGACCGATCCTCCCACACTTGTAACAAGTTACTTCTTCGTCGCATCTCCCACAATGCTTCTTCTTGCACTTATCACACCATCTTGCTTTGCCTCCTCCTCCTCCAGGCTTCGAGAATTTTCTTTTCTCGTTGGACCCTGAAGTTCCTTCAAACTTTCTTTTCTCACCAACTTCAACCTTGCTGCTGGTTCTTCCCTCAATGATATCTTTAATAGACTTGACAACCCAGATGGCTGCCTCCAGAGTAAGTGCCTGACGCACTAGCACTGCATGCTCCCATGGAAGTCCCTTTGCGTACCTGTCGATTTTCGTCAGCTCGTCTGGGACAATACGCAAAGCAAACTCCATTTTGTCTGTGAAGTTATTGGTGTATTCATCAATAGACATACTTCCATTTTTAAATGTTAGAAATTGATTTTCTAATCAAGCAGATTTTGGGCCGAGCAGTACTTGCACTTGAAATGCACCAAGAACTATGCCCAAGTCAGTTGGAGTGCCTCATTAAGGCTTAGGGTCTTCCACAGAGTGTTCCACCAGCGAACAGTGCCACCTATGAACTGACGCACTACAAATATGGTTTGTAGCTTGACTTTACAACCACATGTCATAAAGGCTAATTCCATCCCCAAGATCCAATCCATTACTCCGACGGGATCTTCCTTTCCAGTAAAAGTTGAAGGCTTGCAAGTCATAAAGTCTTTATACTTGCATCCATTTTTCTCAACTCCTTCCTCTTGATTATTCCTTCTAACCACAAGCAGTTCATCTTGACCAACAGATCTACTATAATTTCCTTCCTCCGACTGACCGTCGTTTAGTTCAGGGTGTTCAATAGGCATTGAAGGTTCACTCCTGTTGTTCAGCAATAATTGTCTCATTTCTTCCCTTTGATCAACCATCATTGCCTGAATCATGGCTCGTACTCCGGCCATTATGATGGGTTCTGGTGTAGCTTCTGCTATAGGCACCTGTTCCATCACTTGGGGTTGAGGTTGCTGATTTCTATTTGCATTTCCAGCTGCACTTCGGGTTCTTGGAATTATGATTTATACAACAAATTAGGCGAATTTAGATCTTCATTCACGATAGATACCTAAATTCTCCTTATTACTCCGAAACGTTTACATGCTAGTTCTAATATCGTAGTCATACGCTTAGAATCCTGAACACATAAGGTTTCCAGATTCCGGTCGGCAACAGATCATAGATCCGAACAAATATTGGCATAACTGGAAAACATATAGCATTTAGCACATAAAAGCACTTTAGGCATCTTTCCTAATATATACTAGTGCTCGTGTCTAAAATATGGTAAACATTGTTCTCACGATCATCACTTAGCATTCTAAGTTTAAGTCAAGAAATCCTACAAATTCCTAGTTCACTTAAACTAATGCTCTGATACCAACTGCGACATCCCCAAATTTCTCAGCCAAAAAAGAACAATTTAGTTGATGCTTTTAACATAAAATCAGAGTAATCTTCCAAAACGTGTTGCGGAATTTGTTCCCAAAACAAAATATGATAAAAGTATTTATCAAAACATTTCTTAAAGAAATGTATTTTCATTTAATTAAAACCTCGGGATGTCATGTTCGATACATATCAAAAGTATAAACATTACAAAATAGGCCTTACAACAGTTATTTACATATACTGACCTAAAATCCAAAATCCCTCGTGATCATCTAACTATGTTCTTGCCAGTACCTGTAATACAAGAAACTGAGAGGGTGTTTGGCTTTGCTTTTTAAATGACTTTTTGGACTTTTGGGTTTTCCAAAGAGTCAAAAGTTTAAAAAGTTGTTTGGTAATTTGAAAAAGATCTTTTAAATTTTCTTTTTAAGTAGAAGAAAAAGGAGGGGGTTAAGAAGTCACGAATCTGTGACTTTTGGCAACTTTTGCTTTTTTTTTTTTTTCTCTTTGCCCCCCTCAAAACTTTAAACAAACACATTTTAAAACTATCTTTTCGAAAAAGACATGAATCAAAAAGTTCTTTTCTAAAAAGGACTTTTTAGTTTAAAAAGCTATCCTAAACACCCCCTGAGTGGGTCAGGCTTGGGAGTTTGGTGAACATATAGGGTTTTCCACCCACATATAATAAATTTATTAATTTCATCAACCAACAATAAATTTATTAATTTCATCAACCAAAAATAACCCTGATTACCCGTTCCCGTATTCCTTACTTTACGTCCCTAAAGTATATATTTATAAGGGACCTAGTCTAAAAAATTTCATCGAGGCGACAACACTGCTTCGGGGGTTCCTCAACAATTTATGTCAAATAAGACAACCATCGGGGTGACAACACTGCTTTTTTCAGTAATTTATGTCAAATAGGTATGAAGTCACATCGTGCTAGGGTTTATACAACATGCACTAAGTCCATAGCTGCCATGGTTATCAAAGGGATAGGCACGAAGTCCATTGCTGCCCGACATTTATACAAAAAGCACTAAGTCCATATCTACCAAGGTAATCAAAGGGATAGGCACGAAGTCCATCGCTACCCGAGATTTATACAACAAGCACTAAGTCCGTAGCTGCAAAGGTACTAAATCCACAACTACTAACGTACATCTATAGTGTACTAAATTCATAGCTGCCAACGTACATCTATACCGTACTTTCATTCATCATTCTTTATCTACCCATGTTTTACCCAACATATTTGTAGATGTAAAGTACATATACACTTTAAATCATTTTAAACATGTATAAAAAATTTCATTCAACATCCATCTCAAATAAAAAAGCAAGATAATTACACATAGCATGTATTTTATAGAAAATACTTCATATCTATGTGTAAGATGAAAGTGACTATACAATCACGTGATAAGAGGGCGGTTGGACAACACTTCGTCTCTTAAAACAGTATTCTTCGATGAAACCGGGATGTTTTTTCAAAAACCGGGCTTCACGTGGGTAGAGTTTCAGCTTGAAAACTATTTTCTCAGGATCTTTGGGGCTTCGGGACGTGCTTCGGGTATTAGGGTTGATATAATAGGCTTGGGGTTAATTTTTGTAATATAGAAGAAAGTATAGGCGAGAGAGAATGAAAGTTGTAAACGAAATTCGGAAGGCATCGTCCGCTATTTATAGGGGCTGAATCACGATTTACGCTGGGCGTAAATCCAAGGTACGCTGGGCGTACATCCTTAATAGTCACTACGTTGGGCGTATAGCTTAGTATGCTGGGCGTAAAAGCTTAGTGCCTTCAGACGTGTCGATGGTACAAGATACGTGTAGCATGCGTGAAAGTAGGTAACGTGGCCAACTCCGGATCACGTACACGAGTACGTTGGGCATACTCCCACTTTCCAACCTTCAAAAACCCGTAAGTTTCACATATAAACTACATTTTTGACGTTCTTTATATTCATGCGTAGGTGAAATTATGCTCTGTAACTTCCGTTTAGACTCCGTTGGATAATTTTGACTTTATTTTTAAAATTATATTTTTAACAGACCGGGACATGTTAAAAATTCACAACTTCTTCATCTGACGTCCGTTTTTGTCTGTCTTTTTACCGCTGAAGTAGTATCAACAAGGTCTTCGATTCTCGTTAAGGTTGTGTTGGCTAAAAATCGTTTGATCTCATACACGAACTTCGGGCTGCATACTGCTAAGCCGAAACTTAGAAAAATCATAACTTCCTCATACCAAGTCAAATTTGCGCGTTCTTTTTATGCACGCTCTCGGTTTAACGAACATTACGAATTTCATTTAGATCGCTAAGGCTAAAATGCACTTTATCGTAAACTCACTTTTTACGTCACACAACGTTGTGCCGGTTATGTTGCGAAACTTCGACAGATCATAACTTTTTCGTTATAACTCGGATTTTGGTATTCTTTATATCTCTGAAATCCATGTTTCAACCACTACAACTTTATTAATAGATATCAGCTTTATTTAATATTAATTTTCGATGCTTATTGATATCTTTAATCATAATAATTAAGTTTAAAGCACATAATTCATTCTTATTACTTCAAAACGAGTTCCAATGGTTGACTTAGACTATTATATCATCAGTAATGTTGTAGCCCAGAAACACGGGCGTTACAATTGTTTCTTCACCAAGGATTACCAAAATACCAACAAGAGACTAGAATGGAAGTAGAGGGACTACTGTATTGAAATTAGGATTTTTGGAGATGGATGCTAAAGAATTAGGGAAACCATAGCAGTTATGTCCTTTGAATAGGGCTCAAGTCCTAAGATTAGGGTTTGGGCTTTTTACGGCCATACGTTGCGTCCTCACTTGGTTGCGTTGTGAATTATGACGTGGTACCCACTGCACTTTTCTCTTAAGTGCCTCGCAAGCTAAGGTTTTCCCCACACCTTCTTTCTTATTTTCCTTAAAATTATGATTGGTCATTTACATAAATACACGTTACAATTCTCCCCCACATAAATATATTTCATACTCTAAATCTGCCACTATAAATTACTTTGGATACTTCTAAATTATTTCCTGTATGGGTTCTCCAAACCCAATTACTATTCTGCCTAAGCCGAAACTACATCCATCTAATCCAATGACCTTTTCCATAAAAATTATTACTACAAAAATCCATTCTTATCATACAACCCATACACCCAACAATGCTATAGGCCAACTAAGCTCTCACACCAACCAACAAATCCTTATGTTTCACTATAGTCTCACCGTTATGCCATATCAACATTTTAACACATACTAGGCCACCTCTTGTCATAAATAGGGTCACTAGAAATCTTCCTGCAAGTCTTTATATGTTCTAGTTGCACTAGAACAAATAAAAAAACCTGTACCTATGAGAGAACAAAATAGATCTAGTGCGCAGGGACAAGGTTTGAAAACTCAAACCTTGAGTGAATGCTTAAGATCAATGTCTACTTACTAATGTATGTTCAAGTCAAGAAGGTAAAGACCAATCACATCTTAGATAATTTACTCATCAAATGATCAAGTCACAAATGAAGTACGAGAATAAATGATCAAGGTAAAGCTAATAAATGAAGAACAAGAAGAATGTTTTGAAAGAAGTCTTGAATAACAGAGTAAATGCCAAAAGCTAGGTAAAAGATTCGTATTGACTTTGCATTGAAATCTCCTATAAATAGGAGTGAAGGTTACATCGAACTAACTACAAAACTTACATAGGACTGGACAATAGAAATGTTTCTGACATTCTGATTGTCCAATATAACAAAAGAATAAGTCCTATGAGACGTTACATCAATACAAAGACAAATTTAATAAATACACAAAGACAAAATGTTGTGACTCCGGATCAACATTCATTCCGGACATGAGAGTCATTCCGGAATGCCTTCAGCTTCGCAGCTTCTTCTTTACTAGTCCAGACAGATTCTGGACTACTCTCCACTTCGAAACATACACACTTCGGAATGAGTACTTAGGATTGCTAAAGGTTCACTTTCAGGTTCCAACAATCTCCCCCTAACTGAACTTAGCAATCCAGTAAACTTAGATCGTTTCTTCCTTGATGAAGGTGTAGGCTATGAACAACCATTCTCGGACTGCAATGTACCACGCCAATTGACTTACAAACTTTGCCTTGACCTGTTCCGGAGCATTAAACATGGACGCCCGGGATATGAACTTCATTAGCGCTTTGGTCGGAACTAGATTTTTGTCAAGGACTCGGAAATAGTCCTTCTTGTTGTGTAGATAAACCCTAGAACCACTTCTTCAATAGGACCATCTGTAAGAATTTCATCTTCCAGAAGAACAAAGTCGATTTTGGCAACAAGTTGTTCAGTTCCGTATAGGTGTGCAAGCTCATAATTGCATCGGAAAAATTCTGCAACATAATCTTTCAGGAAGCTCAGAGTAGCATGGTAAGCTTCCATACAGATGTCATCCTTTTGATTTTCTCTGAAGTAGGCAGCTAAAGTGAGGATGTCATTAGGATTCATGGAGGGAAAATCAGCATCAGTAACAGTCTAGGATGTTGGCTTATTTCGGAGGATGTGAAAATGAAGTAGTGGACAGTTAAGATCAAATTTCATCAAAAATTTTCTTCCGAAACCCTCGACTTTGGTAATTCTCTTCCTCGTCCACACTTCCTTGAGAGGTTATGCGTGTTGAGTGTAGAATTTTTAAGTCTTTCTCGCTCAGTCCGGATAATCACCTTCGGATCGTCAGATGGGCAAAGAGGAGCAAATTTGGTGTAGAATTTGTTGCAGGGAGAGAGAGGAAGATCCAGGTGTTCGGAGTCATTGGTAGGAACATCTTAATACATGAGAGGGATGATTACGTGATCACGAAGGACGCCTTCACGACAAAGAGGAGATATCCCACGCATTGGATCAGGATTATCCTTTAGAGCTTGGATCCGAATGCTATCCTCTAATGCCTTGTTGATTTGTTCCTGAGACCATCCATGAATTTGCTTTAGAGGAGGTCTGGAATGAAAGGCTTGTTGCTCGGCAGTCATAGGTTTCTTCCCTTTGTCTCTCTGTAGTGCAGATATAACAAACTGCATGTTTTCATCTATTGCAAATTCCGGAGTTGGATTTGGAAGAGGTTCTTCGAGATTTCATCAGGGATCCGGAGAGGAGAGCCCTGGTCGATTGGAGGAATATTTGGGTCCGGAGTGGGGGGTTGAATGGATGGAGTGGCTCGGAAGGCTTGAGCGGTTAAAAGAGATTTTGCTTTAGCCATTTGAATGCCCATCCGAAGAGCATCATGAAGAGAGGATGGACAGGAAGCAGCTGACCAGATTCTCCTTTGCTCTTCTGTCATTTCCTTCGGAAGGGTCAACTTAGGAGCTTGAAGACCAAGAAATTCCTTAGGAGCTTTATTCGGAATATATTCGTCTTCATCTTTACTTCCTTCTTCTTCATTTCTTTTGGAAGGAGAGACAGAAAGGACTTTTAATTCATCATTGTCCGAGTCATTTTCATCTCTGAGAGTGAAATCAGAGATAGGTTTCCATGGTTGAATCGGTCCTTCTCCCCCTCTTGCATCGGTGAACCTTCAAAGCGGTGCAAGTATGAGTGAGTCCTTCTTGTCTTAAAATTTCTCAAACACTTTTTGGAGACCAGTGTTGAGTTGGCGAGTGAGATTATCGTAAGCTTTGGATGTGGGAGCTTAAGCTAAAAGGTGATCAAATAGATGGCCGAGGACAGCCAACATCTCATCACACTTTCGATTCGGAACATCAACAAGGTTCCATGTGGATCGAATTAGTTTGATGAGGACTTGTTGAATAATCAGATTCATTGCATCCTTCTTCTTTATCTCCTTCTCTAACCTCTGAATTTGCTTTTAGTGACAAACATGTGTCTGCTTGATGAGTTCGTTTGTAGCAGACACCAATTCATCATGGACTTTTAGCATTGTGTTAATTGTATCCAGGTAGTGTTCGATAGAGGCATCATACTTCGCTTCAACTTCCTCCATTGAGTTCTTGAGCCGAAGAGAAATTAATTGATCCAGTTGGGCTTCTCTTTCTGCAACAGATGGTCCGAACTGTTGGGATATAGACTAAAGGATGACATCGAGCTTGGAGTCAAGACTGGAAATCTTCTGATCTATTTTATTGTTGAGCTCGGTTACAGAGGTTTCAATTGAGGAAACCTTCTTCATGGTATCCAACACATGGGTTTGCATCTCAAGGAGAGCAAAGGGATCGATGTAGTTACCAGCGGAAGATCCGGTGTCGGAATTAGAGTGAGGAGATTTTGCTTGATGAGAAGAGGGATCAATGGATGGACTAGGCTTTGTTGCAGCATTATCTTCCTGGATTTTGATATTGGAGTTTGAACCACCAACCAGAATGGTTGAAGAGGATGATCCGAAGTCATAAGCAGACTTGGATACGGATGCCTTTGATTGAAAACGGATTGAAGTCATGAAATTTGTGTGCGGAACAGTTTTTGCTTCATCATGCATCATGACTTCTTCGGAGAGCTCTTCATCCGGATTGGTTTAGAAGAAGTCTTGGTGAGTGGTAACAGGTGGTAGTTTAGAAGTAAGTTCGTTGGCTCCATTGGCGTCAGTGGGAGGAACATAAGGCATATTGCTTTGGATGGCCCTGTTCCTCATGGAGATAAGAATGGACTCCACTTGAGCTCTGGTCAGATCCGGATGTTTTGATGAGGCCCTGTTAACAATATCTTCCCATTTGGGATCGTTAGCACCTGGTCGTCCTGTACACCTTCCTTGTATCATACCAGTTGAGGCATCGGAAGTCGGAGGGACAGCTCCAACTTCGAAATTGGGGTTCGGAACAGGGGTTCCAGAGTGTGTGCATTTAGAAGAAATAACAGGATTATCAAAAGAGATTCGTGGGTTTGTTCCAGGGGGCAAGGAACTATGGTCAACACCGACATCACCTTTTTGGGAAGGTGAGAATGGATTATGAGCAGACTCCCCGTGATAGTGTGCATGTGATTTTGAAACATCGAGGGGTACCTCGGAAGAGTGGGTAGTTGGGGTGTGCGGACGGCCAGAATCAGCTAGAATGTCATGGGTTCCTTCCTGTTGAGAGGAGGAACTGACTTTGGCTTTCTTTTTAGGCTTTGGTTTTGTTGGCGAAGTCTTCCGTTTGGAAGACTTTTTCACTTTGGCTCCAGATTTAGAAGGATTGGCCTCTTCCGAGATAGGTTCAACAGAGACTGGGGCAAGTTGTGTTGGGTCAAACACAACCGAAGTCTCCATTTGAAGTTTTAAATAAGTGGAATTGGAAGGAATAAGGGCCAACATGTCGTCCAAAAGTCGTCTGACCGGACCAAAAGAAGATTGGTACGGAATGCGATAAGACTTAACAACTTTAAAAGTGACACACACCTCCGGAGGAATGGTGTTAACAGGAAGTGGTTCATGAAGTTCTTTGAAGATTTGTTGGAGTGTCAGTGCCCAGAACCAAGGGCTCTAAATATCGTTCTCATTTCTTTTGATGGAAAATTTGCAAAAATACTGCCATAGAACTTCTGGAAGATCCACTGCATTGTCCCGTCCAGAGTAGATGCTGTAGATGACGTTGAGTCAGTCTTTTCTTAGCATATCGGTTCTTCCATGATTTCCGGATAGCCCTATGATGATGAAGTGCATTAGCACAGTCCAGAGTCTGGAGATGACATATTTCTTGAAGTCTTTAGCCCTATAATCTTGATTATACCCGATGTAGGTTAAAAATGTCTGAAACTCTTCAGTCGTTGGTTCTTGGACCTTGAAACCCCTTGGATTTGCTTTCACACTGATCGCCTTAAGGAAAGTTGATTTGTAGATTGGAACAGTTCTGTCACCGATGATTTTAGTCTCTAGTGCACCGTCTTTGAGTTTGATACTTGTAAAGGCATGATGAGATGATGAAGTGGTAGTAGAGGTTCAGGGGTTTTAGTGAGGGGAATGGAGATGGGGTGATTTTCGAGAAACTCTATCATTACCCTAATGGATTCATCATAATCCATGGGATTTAGGGAAAAGAGTTGAGTGGTGTCTCTTAGAAACGGTTCTGGAGCGGCAGATGATGATGAACCCTTGGAACCTTTGGTAGATTTCTTTCTTGCAATGAATTTCTTTGGGGTGAAGCAGTTTGAGTGGGTTTTTGTGGAGACGTCATTGTTGCAGGAGATGAGGGCTTGAAGAATACGAAGAACAGTGAGAGCATTTGTGAGTTTGGGGATTTTGAGAGCGTAAAGAGTTAAAAGGGGTTTTGAATGGATATTTATAAGTAAGGGAAATGGGTCGGGTTAAAAAAGCAATGATGAGGGTTCGAATGCAACACAGGTTGCATTAAATGAATAACCACTTTTAGGGATTGAGGTGACATGGGAAGGGAAAGGTTGAGTGGATTGTAGCTGGAAGTGGAAAACCTAAACGAAAATTCGATGGTTCCTTTTAGGAGACGTGCAATCGTGGCACAAGAGTCAAGGTAGATAGGATAAGGATCCCGAAAACGTAACTGTTGCCAACGTTTCGTCTTATAACCCATTGGTATTCAGGATGTGTGAGTCCGGACAAATGAAGATCAGGAAGGTAAAGTGGTGAGTTCTGAAATACCGTCTTTTGAGAGAAATTCAAATAGGAATTAATCCGAAGTGAGAAGGTCCGGAGTGAAATTTTTATTGAAGATCTGAAGATTCTGGAGTGAAAAACTTTCAGGTTTCGGAGCGAAAAACTTTTAGGATCCGGAGTGAAAAACTTTTAGGTTTTGGAGCAAAGGATTTATTGTCATTCAGAAGCATTATTCCAAAATAATGATTTAAAAAAAATGGTTTTGAATAGATTTCAGAAAAAAATGTGAAACACTCTGGAACAAGAGTTGAGAAAACTTCCGGAGTAAATTTTGAGAGATTCCGAAGTACAGAGAGTAATACCTTTCCGGAGTGGAATTCCAGGATGCCATTATGAAGTGAATTCTAAGTTGTAGATCAGGATGACTATGTGGACTTGTCACAATAAATGCTTAGGATGAACTGAACAGCTTAAAAACTCACGAGGTAACTAGAAATAAAGACAAGTAAAATGATCCTGTGTAATTCAAAAGAAAGCAGTTCCAAAAAAAATTCAAGATCAGAACCAATTTTCTTTCAAGTACTTCTATCAAAGAGAACATGTCTCTTGAAAGAATGAAGGATTTAGCATCATCATACCCATTTTGTTCAGAAAACAATTGAATTTGATTTCATCTAATGCCTTAGTAAAGGCGTCAACAATCTCATTGTCAGAAGGAACAAAAATAAGTTCAATGTTACCATTTAAAACATGATCTTTAATAAAATGGTACCTGATGTCAATGTGCTTCGTCATGGAGTGCTGGATTCTGTGAAATTGCAATAGCACTTTGAGAGTCATAGTAGATAGGAATGCGTTGAAATCAGTAACCATAATCAAAGAGTTATGATTTCATCCATAGAACTTGGGAGGTACAGCTGGCAGTACCAATGTATTTAGCCTCGGCTATAAAAAGAGAAATGCAGTTCTATTTCTTGGATGAACAACTGACCAATCGTCCACCCAGGAATTGACATCCACCTGATGTGCTTTTCGTATCTAGTTGTAGTCCACCATAGTTTGAATCTGAGTAAGCTTGGAGTAGGAAACTTTCATTTGTTGGGTACCAAATTCTAAGGTTCTTAGTACCTTTAAGATATCGGAAAATTTGCTTAACAGCCAAAAGATGAGACATCTTTGGGTTGAATTGAATTCTGGCACACAAGCATGTATAAAACATGATGTCCGGATAACTAGCTGTGAGACCGAGCAGAGATCCAATCATTCCACTGTACTTTTTTTTTCACCGACTGCAATACTTGAGGGATCGACAAAGATCTTGTGACCAAAGCCCATAGGAACTTTGGCTGAGGTAGATGTGTCCATTGAGTATTTCTTGAGGAGTTCTGAAATGTATTTCTCTTGATGAATGAAGATGCCTCTGTTAGTCTGTTTGACTTGGAGGCCAAGAAAGCAGCTTAACTCCCGATTCATGCTCATTTGGAATCGATTGATCATCAGTTTAGCAAAGTCAGCAACCATAGATGAATCTGTAGATCCAAAAATGATGTCATCCACATGAATTTGTACCAGCATGAGATGCTTTCCATTTGATCTTCGGAACAGAGTAGGATCTAGAATTCCTCTTTGGAAACCGGAGCGCTTGAGAAAATTAGTGAGGGTCTCGTACCATGCCCAAGGGGCCTGCTTGAGTCCATAGACAGCCTTCCAGAGTTTGTAACAACAGTTCGGAAAGGAGAGATTAACAAAACCGGGGGGCTGTTGAAGGTATACTTCAGTGTCAAGTTCACCATTTAGAAAAACACTTTTGACGTCCATTTGGTAAACTTTGAAGCCTTTATGAGAAGCATAAGCAAGGAAGATTCTGATAGCTTCAAGTCGTGCAACAGGAGCAAAGGTCTCGTCGTAGTCAAGCCCTTCAATCTGAATGAGACCTTTGGCCGCCAGTCTTGCTTTATTTCGGATAATAATTCCCGCATCATCTAGCTTATTGCGAAATATCCATCCTGTACCGACAATGGGATGGTTTGGAGGAGGAGGTACGAGAGTCCATACATCATTTTGGTCAAATTTTGCCAGTTGTTCTTGCATGGATGTAAACCATTCAGCATGCTCTAATGCTTCCTTGATGGATTTGGGTTCAACCATGGATATGAATGCTGAGAAATGACGTTCATTTTGGATACTTGCAGCAGAACGAGTATGTACACCAGGATTGGGGTTTCCAATCACTTGGTTCGAAGGATGATATTTGGTCCAGACATGTAATCTTGGAAGTTCTTGAGCAGCATACGAGTCGATATCAACAATAGGATTGAGTTAATCCCCCTGAATGGTTTGAAGTTGAGGATGATGCTCCCCCTGAACTTCTGAACCAGAGAGGCTGACGTCATCATCAAAAGGGAAATCAAAGAAATTTTCATTGTCATCAATGTTGATCGGATTGGAGTCATCGAAATCAGCAGCTGCATCTTGGAAGCCGTCCACACATGATTCAAGAGAGGGATGAGCATTCTCCCCCTCAACCTGAAAAAGATTGAAATGGTTCGGAATCAAATGGAGGGAGGCTCGGAATCAGACCGGAGATGTTGTGCGAAACAGGAGCTTCCGAAGGAGAATTTGAATTGGTAGTAGGCCTTGTTCGAGATTCCGAATCTAGAGCGAATTCAGAAGGACCAAAGAGAGATTCAAAGTCTACTTCATGAATTACTTGAATGTTCAGACATTCCGGAGGAGGAGCATCAGACTCAATAATGTGGGTGGTGACGTGAGTGGGATCAGAATTCCGAATGAAGTTGTCATCAAAGGTAACACCAAAACTTTCTTCAATAATTCGAGTACGTCAATTGAGAACTCGATAAGCCTTTGATTTTGAGGAGTATCCTAGAAAAATAGCTTCATCAACTTTGGGTTGAAACTTGGTAAGCTGATCACGATTGTTCTTGATGAAGCATCTCCATCCAAATACATGCAGAAATGAAATAGTTGGCTTCTGACTACTCATGGCTTCATACAGTGTTTTGTTGAGGCGTTGATTGATGATACTCCTATTCTGAGTGAAGCATGCCGTAGAAACAGCTTCATCCCAAAGATAGAGTGGAAGATTTGCAAAATTTAGCATTGATCGAGCAGCTTCAACTAAAGTTGTGTTCGTTCGTTCAACTACACCATTCTATTGAGGAATGTAAGGAGCAGAAAAATTGTAGTCAATTCCTTTTTCGGTAAGAAAGTTCTCAATGGTGGAGTTTGTGAATTCCGAACCATTGTCACTTCGGATGCGTCTAACTGGGAGTTTTTTGAGAAGTTCTATTCCTTTGATGAAATTTATGAGTTCGAAGGTTGTTTCTGACTTTAGCATGTGGAAGAAAACCCAAGTGAATCTAGTGAAATCATCCACAATCACAAGAATGTCCTTTTTGTGATGTAGACATTCCACTAATGATGGTCCACACAGATCAATGTGTAGAAGTTCTACAGGTTCGAGATTCATTTTTCAATGATGACGGGTTGACCTTTCTTTGACTGCTTACCACACTCATATGCATCACATAAATGATCATTCTCGAATTTAAGTAGTGGCAAACCTCTAACCATTTCGCCTGAAACAAGATCATTCATGTATCTAAAATTTAAGTGCGCAAGTCTTCGGTGCCACAAGCAACTGACGTCAGGAGTGGCTTTGGAGAGTAAGCACAATTGTGGCTTGCCAATGATCTTGTTGAATCAAGGGGGTACATGTTTTTGTTTCGGTTGGACTTGATTAAGCATTCTTTGCGGTCTTTAGTCATGATGTAGCTGTGTTTTTTTTTGTAGAATTCAACTTGTCGATTTGCGTCAGTGAGCTGAGCCACACTTATCAAGTTGTGCTTTAAGTCAACTACATATGCCACGTTTGAGATTGAGAAATTGCCATTTGTAAGGATCCCATAAACTCGGATTTGAGAGTTTGAGTTGTTGCCATATGTTACATATCCAACATTTGGTTCAAGCTTTAGATCTCGTAGAAAGTCCTTCTACCCCGTCATGTGCATGGAGCAAGCACTATCAATATACCATACACTTTCTTGCTCAGAAGCACAGAGTGCCTGCAAAATTAGTGAATAGTGGAATTTTTAGGCTCCAAGTTAGATTTTGGGACAAAGGCACGTGTCTTAGGCTTGGGACGTGATTTATGAGCAACTGAGGATTTGGAAGGTTTGTTTCTAAATTTTTTAGGAAACAAACAGAAAGTTAATGTTCTTTCATCAATCCAATAGTCATATTCAATGAATTGGATTTACGAAGATGTGCGCTTCGGAACATGAGCTTCTGGAGAGGTGGAAACAACTGATACTTTTGGGACCACAGTTTTAGCAGATTCAGATTTAACTTTCCATACTAAATTCTGTTTTGAAGATTTTGACAAGGTTGTTTTCGTGGCACCTTTTGGTTTGTTTGATGGCAAATTGGTTTTTGAAGAATTTGATTTAAAAATCATGCGATTAATTTTGGCAATGAAAATGGAGGAAACATTCCAAGATGGAGTGTTTCAGATAGATGAGGTATTTTCACGAGTTTTAGGCAGAGTGGGATTGACAACCGTCTTAAGTTATGCAGGACTAGGAGAACTTGAGGGTATTTTGAGTATCTTAATAGGAGTAAAGGGGTTTTGCCTAGGTGCGGAAGAACACTCTTTTTGGAGTTCTCAAGGAATCGAGAATTTTGCCTAGACTTAACTTCCTTTTTGTGAGCATTTCGTGCTTCCACTTTAGGATCTACCATATCCTTCCTATTGAGCATTGGTTATTTCTTGGATTGAGACGAGGATTTAGAAGTTTGACCAACAGTAGGATTACTAAATTTTGGATCAATGGGAACCAACTTGGTTTTTGAAGTAACTAAGGATTCTGATTCACAAGAATCAGAGGGGCACAACTATAGTTTTCAATTTTATCATCTATGGATGCCCATACAATCTTAGAGGCAGCAGTTTCAGTTGTCATTGGAATGATTTCCTCAATCACACAATTGTTAGGAGCAATATGTCTTGGAACATAAGCAACACAGTTTGAAACACTGTGATAATATTATGTGGTCCGATTCAGGTCCAGGTTTGTCAGAGGCGGAAGAGGCGTGGAATCAGGACACTTGACAACAATTGGTTGAAACTTAGCAATTAAGGAAGAAAACGAATCTTCATTTTCATGAAGAGGTGACAAGGGAGAAACTGGAGTGTTCGAATGCTTGATGTTCGGAACCTCTCCCATGAATGTCAAATTTTCCAATTCCTTCAAAGGACTAACAATTGGTTTTGGAAACTCGCTTCTAAGACCAGGTGCTTTAGACCATGGATGAAGAAAATTATGTGTCATCTGAATGCCAACTTCAAGCATGTCTATGGAATTATGCAACACATCTATCTTAGCATTAAGACGTTTGTTATCAGAAATCAAAACATTTCGTTCAGAATAGGTGATTTCACATTTATCTTTTAAAATGATACATTCATCGTTTGAAATTACAAGTTCACGCTCTAAAGACTCGATTTTCAATTTTTTATCCTCGAAACGTAACTTAAGATGATTTAATTCACACTCCTTCTTCTCACTCGCGTCTATGGCTGATTCATAGGATTTATAGATGGTGCTCATGTCTGTTTGAATCTGGGTTAGATAAGGTTCACAGAGAGACAAATCAAAATTATTTTCAGAGATCATGGATTTTACGTACTGAATGATGCTTCAACCAGGTGGATCATTGGTGGCCATGTAGCAATAGTGAGGTTCAGCAACATCATCTTCATCTTCTGATCCAGAAGACCAATATCCTTCATCACATTCAATAGTTTGGCTTTCCATCAGACACATATTCCTTCCAGTCACTATATCATCATCCCTAGATGACCAATATCCTTCAACATCTCTTGAAACCGTTGTTACAAATGATTTTTCACTTTCAGCCATATCTTAAGCTTTTCAGACGTAGTAGGCAGAATCCTTGATTTTTGGTTTATGCTGAGCATCAGCAAGACAATCTTTGGAAAAATGGTTTGCATGTCCACACTTGTGACACCCAATTTTTGGTTTGTCCGATTTGGAACTCTGGGAGGGTTCCGGAGCAGAGTTTGGCTTACAGAGGTTCGGTTTGTATGCGGGAGGATTTTCCAAAGTTGATTTATGTTCCAGAGCTGAGTATGGTTAAGGATTGTTATGGTGAGGAGCTTGGAATCTGTTTTGGTATGGTTTGAAGGAAGGGTTGAAAGGACGTTTGTATTTCATTGAAAGAAGAGAAAAATCCTATTGAAAACGAAGTTCAGAGTCCATGGCTTCGGAATCATCTGTAGGATAGATTTCTGTGGGTAAGATGGGTGCGGATGATTGAACTGATGGAACAATGGGCTTAAAAGGATCCGAAGTAGACAAGTTCGGAATAGTTGGTTCGAAAGAGCTAACATGGGCAAGAGGACCTCTGGAGAGTTCCCTTATGGTTTGAGCAACATTTGATTCATGTCCTTGAAGCTCATCAAAAAGTTGATAGAGTTTCAACTTTTTCAAGGAACCATTTCTTTGGAGACAAGATTTTACATTTCCCCATCCTTTTCCGAGAATGTTTATGAATTTGAGATTGTACTCCAATGGACTTCGGACAATCCCATGAGCAGTCATGTTATTGACCACGATTCGGTAACGGTTGGAGGCTGAGGCCACTGATTCGCTAGGAGTGGTAGTGAAGGTATCGAAGTCGTTGACAACTGAGGTGAGGTGCTTGTCCTTCATATTTTCTGAACCTTCAATCAGGTCCTGAAGAGTGTCCCAAATTTCTTTGGCTGATTTAAACAGTTTGATGTGCTCAAAGAGTGAGGGAGGAACACCAAACACCATTTCTGAGAAAGCAACTTGGTCATCATGCAACTTCTCAATATCATCTGCAGTTAGAGGAGATGGACGAGTTTCATCTTGACCCATAAGCCGAGCAGCAACATTTCTCACAACTATTTTCACAGGAACATTAGGACCTTCAATTACGGATCTCCAAATTTCTTCACCTTTATCTTTGGCTAGTAAAAATCTTTCCATTCTAACTTTCCAGTGATCATATTCTTCCACAACTAGTAATGGGGCACGTGTAGGGCAACCCACACTATTTGTGATTTGCATTGAAATCATTTGCTGAGGATTAGAAGCAGCCATTGAAGTTAAGATACCTTCAAGCTAAAGTGGTATATAGAAGAACTTTTATCCTTAACACATAAATGGTTGAAATACCAAGGTAATCTAAAACCAATTATAATATGATCTTATGGATTCAAAGGACAACCACGCAAGCTCTGATACCAATTGAGAGAACAAAATAGATCTAACGCTCAGGGAAAAGGTTTGAAAACTCAAACCTTGAGTGAATGCTTAAGATCAACGTCTGCTTACTAATGTATGTTCTAGTCAAGACTAGAAAGACCAGTCAAGTCTTAGATAATCTACTCAACAAATGATCAAGTTATAAATGAAGTATGAGAATAAATGATCAAGGTAAAGCTAATAAATGAAGAACAAGAAGATTGTTTTGAAAGAAGTCTTGAATAATAGAGTAAATGCCAAAAGTTAGGTAAAAGATCCATATTGACTTTGCATTGAAAGCTCCTATAAATAGGAGTGAAGGTTCCAACGAATTAACTACAAAACTTACATAGGACTGGACAATAGAAATGTTTCTGACATTCTGATTGTCTAATATAACAAAAGAATAAGTCCTATGAGACGTTACATCAATACAAAGACAAATTTAATATATGCACAAAGACAAAATGTTGTGACTCCGGATCAGCATTCATTCTGGACATGAGAGCATTCCGGAATGCCTTCAGCTTAGGATCTTCTTCTCTACTAGTCCGGACAGATTCCAGACTGCTCTCTACTTCGAAACATACACACTTCGAAATGAGTACTTAAGATTATTATAGGTTCAGTTTCAGGTTCCAACAACCTATGCACCTCATCTATCAACATCACTCAGCTCCTACCCACAAAACGCAAAGCTGATGGGATTTGAGCGTTCTTACACTCCTAAGGTGTGCATGCAATCGTAGAAACCTTGGATCTATGTTTTCTCTATTATACATGTAAACTTTCATTATTCCAAGGTTTTATCCTAACTAGCATACTATGAAGTATATGTAATACTAAAATCTAGTAGAATGACATAACTTTTCTTGTAGCTTGATTCCTTAAGCCTTTAAGAGCCTAGCACCCCAAGTGTGATGCCTCAAATGCTTCACACAACACCACCAACAATTGGAAGAACTTGAAAAGGGATTATCTAGTACCAAATTCGACTATAGCTCTCTAAGAACACTAGGGTGCCGAGTTTGGTAGCCTAGGGGCTCCTTATAGAGTATGGTGGAATTAGGGTTACACCATGTAAGCCTGAATTGCCATGACTTTCCACATTCCTCATGCTCCATGGGTTCTAATCTCCATGGAGCATCCATGGGTCACCACATGGGTTTAGCCCAACATAAGGAATCATGGATCATTGGCCCACACCATAAGAATAAATGATTTACCAAATCAACCCCTTATATTTAATTAGTCTCTTTTGATCATAAAATTAATTCCAAATTAATTCTTAATCAATACTAATTAAATAATATGATTTCATATTAATATATTAGAATTATAATATATTAACAAATCAAAAATATCCTTTTCTCAAATGTCCATCCTTACAAATTGTTTCGGTGTCATGCAGCTCAAATGGACCATGCTACTCTCGGGTCAAGTACATACCAATTATAGTTATGGACTTAGACACTAAATCCAATAAAAGCATCATAGGCTCATGATCCCATTATGATGTCATCCTACTAATAGGTATGTAGCGTCATGGTCTGAGTCATTTCGCCATCATCTTATAGGATCTTTCCTCCATAATAATCATCTTGTATAACCTAAGGTCACAAAACATAAATGAAATCCATCAGAGTTTTGGACTAAGTCTCGAATCCCCAAGCCCTAAGAAAATAAGAACAATAAAAGGGAACCTCAATACAATCCTCGACCTGAGTTTCCATTTTTCTTTCTTGAGTAGATCAAAATATCTTTAATAAATACCATAAACTACTAGTCTAACATGGGTCTACAACATGGTTCATCAAACTCTTGGCCTAAATTCCATCTTTTATACATTATTTGAAAGATATTTATGACCAAGAGTCATTATAGAATGACATTTGCTAATTATATATGATCCTATAGGGTTACAACTTATAAATAGTAACTAATTATTGATTATTTATTAGAGTAATTTGACTATTAATTAATATAATCACCGCTTGTATTTAATTGGAAAATTATTATTTTATGAAAATAATATTTTAACGACTAACTAGGAATATTATTTCTAAGAAATAAGAATAAAAGAGAACAAAGATCAGTTCTTTGAACTTCAACATTTTTGTCAACGGAAACAAGTTCTTGAACAAGTTTGCCAGACAAGTGTTCTTGTTTTCTAAGATCTTTCTTCTTTCGGTTAGTAGCATTGTATTCCTCCATTATCTATTTAACTTCACTCAAATCAAAAGTGAGCTTGTTTTCTGTTAAGGAGGGGCTGAAGTATCACCACCTGCAGTGGAACTTCTAGCTTCAGAGTTAACAGCCCCCTGCAAAGGAAGCCTTTCTTTTTGTTGGATTAAGTTGGGCACCATCATCAGAACCAATGTCACTATTTGTTCCTTGAGGAACATCTTGAGAAAATCCCCCTCTAAACAAGAACCACGATAGATAGCATTTAATGGAACAACAGAAACAAAAACTTGTTGCATGAGACCAAGATCCATAAACCTTTCATAGTCATTAGTTTCGAACTGGTCACCAACGTCTGGAATAGGCTTATCAGAATCAACATCGTTATCAGAACTATCATTAACAACACTCAGCTCTAGAGGATCAGTTTTAGCTTCACTCTTTTTAGTCATCTCAGGCTAAGATGCAACAACCATTTGCATTAGCTGAGGGTCCGCTTGATAATTCTCTCACTTTTTGGCAGAATCCGCTTGGTGAAGAGATTTAGGAGGAGGAGAAGGAGTTTTTGGAGGAGGATATGATGGTAGAGGAGGTGGTGGAGGAGGATTTGTTGATGGAGAAAGAGATGGAAGAGGAGGGTTATCACCTGTAGAGTTTGGTGGAGTGTCATCAACAACCATATCATCATCATATTCACCATCTAAGGCCATAATTCTCTTCATTGTAGCGATATTTGTTTCAACTTTAGTCGGTATTTTATTCATTGACTGAGTTAACTGCATGTCACACCCCGCTAAAGCGGAAACACAGGGCGTGGCAGTACAAAGGGTTTCATAGCAAAAGTTAAAAGACAACACCAACCATAGTATTAAAAATCATTACAAATTTACACTGAGTTTGAACAACTTTCAAAAGAAATTACAATGTAAATTGAAATACAGCACATGCAAATGCTCCTAAAAGTGAAGTGTCCCTAAGTGCCACTTACTCGATGATTCCTGAAAAAGCATGTAAAACGAGCATCAACTATAAAAATAGTTGGTGAGTACTTACAGATAAAAAAAAATAATATTGGTTCCATGAATTGAAATCAAAGTTTTGATAAAAGTTTCCAATAATAAAAGTATATTGTTAAAATGAGTAAATAAGTTTGTAAAAAAACAAAGTTCTTTGTCATCATTAGAAATAAAGTATGTTGCCTAAATAAGATGCAACATTCATATTCTCATGGAAGATAAAGCTCGTTACTCAAAGGAGTAAACAAGTTTCATTGCTAAAATGAGCAATCAATTTCGTTGCTACAAGGAGCAAACAATTTCATTGCTAAAACAAGTATACAAGTCTTCAGTAATAAAAGTTCGTTGCTAAAATGAGTATACAAGTTTCGTCGATAAAATGCGATGTAAGATTCGTATGTGCATCAAGTTTCCATTCATGAGTTCACAACCCAAGCCTAATGACCGAATCATGCCCTATTGACTACTATGTGTATGTGTAAAAAAATGGTAAAATTCACTCAAGCGAATCGTGCGAGTGAGGAGTTTTCTACCTCCTGATAGCGCTATCCATAATAACCATAGGCTCAAAAGAGTTAATGAGTTGTGTCTAGAGATTGCAGGGACTTAACCGCGATACAATCCTCACGAATTAAAGTAACATACACATACATACGAAATATAGCAACCAAGTTTCATACAAGTCAAAATAAATACAACGAACATAAAAAGTGAAGGACATGCTTTTCCAACCCAAAACATTTAAAAACCGAAAATAGGGGAAGTAGTGAATACTCACTATGCATTGAGATATTGCAAATGGAGTCTTGAACTACGCTCCACTCGTACCACTATCGTTTTCCTACAACGATGTTACACACTAATGAGTCTCAAATTGAAATCTAATACTAGTATACTTACTACTACAATAGAATTATGCCAATAATGTGTCAAAACTTAATATTGTTAAGTTACAAACATTTTTCTATGAAAATTAAATTTCAATGAATCAATTGTTATATAACAGTTTAAGTGGAAAATTCCCATTATTAAAATGCTAATATTTAACATTTTAAGAGGCGTTCCAATGGTTAAATATTCAAAAACTAAATCAATTTAGTTCTAAATTGATTTAGTTCAAAAACTAAATCAATTTAACCCAAATTTATGATTTTTGAGCATTTATTCGAATAAAAATTGAAATAAATAGAAAATAGTTTCCAAAATTGTCCAAAACTTTTGTAACACTGCTATTATACATATAGAAGCTGTGAAAAATTAAAAAGAAAATTTTCAATTAGTCTTTCTATTTTTCTTTGTTTTATCCTCTTAAATAATCATTAATTGGAGAATAATTATTAAAAAGTTAAAGTAAATTACCAATATTTTTGTAGAGTTCATTTACAGTGTAAATAATCTGGAAAAAAATACAAAAGGTAGTTTTTATCTACTATCCGATTTTGTGGATTTAAGTGTATTTAATCTTAGAAAATAGGGGGAAAATAGTATACTGAAGAGGAAAATCATCAAAAAATTTATGTAGCATCCTAATGTACTACAAGGTGTTCTGGAGAAGTTTCATGAATTTGGAATGAGTAGAACTATTTTTCCTGTTTTTAGTCCATTATATATTCAAAAATCAAGGAAAAATAGGAATGCATTATGAAAAATTTTGAAAATATTTTTCTTAGTCTTAAAATTCTATTAGAAGCTGCGAAAATTGTTATATAGCCTTTTAAATTTGTCTAATGTGGTTTTATGATTTATTCGGGCTAAATAAAAAGAAAATTCAAAACCATGCTAAACAATACCAAAATTCGATGAAACTTAATGAGAAGTCTTTACTTAGGATAACCGTCATCCACGAATTTAACTAAGATTTATAGACCACAAAAAGTATTTTATATGATTTATTGCCATACTTTATTGCATAAATTCTAATAATTCGAGAAAAGTGAATTAGTTTCTGAAAATTTGCAGAACATCTCATTTTGTTGGTGGAATACAGGGAAAAATCCTATTTGATTAGAAAAGTTGTTTTAGATATTTATTTGGGAATAAATCCTTTATAAACCTATTTGAAAGCTTTTTAACAACAAACTTTGATCATCAAGCATCTAAGCTTGAAGATCATCACATGCATGTTGGTTTGAAGATCAATCATGAGTTTTAAATGTTCAAAAATCTTTTTTGATAGAAAAATTTGGATGCATGTGGTGTTTTTCACACAAAACTTGTAGAAAAAGTGCATTATGTTGATTTTGACATAGGTTTTGGTCCTTGGATTTCACCATTTACAACATGAATGTTGTTTTTGGGTGAAATCCTACCACCATCATCATCAAAACCGTGAGCTTGTGTGTGTATGTTTATGTGTTCATGATCTTTCATTAGAATGGAGTAGAAGATGGAGAAAATCCAAGAAAAATAGTAAACTTTAAAGGAATAATGAAAGGAAATCGTGTTCTACCTTAATGAACACCACTAGATGATG
The DNA here is from genome assembly GCF_002870075.4 of Lactuca sativa. Taxonomy (NCBI): domain Eukaryota; kingdom Viridiplantae; phylum Streptophyta; class Magnoliopsida; order Asterales; family Asteraceae; genus Lactuca; species Lactuca sativa. Next base: position 226,180,772 of record NC_056630.2, read on the forward strand.
AAGATGTTGAGTATATTGAGTGTTCTTGGACATGTTTGCTGTAAAATTTCGTGGTTCATAGAGGGAGGAAGAGAGAAAATGTGTGTGAGAGTGTGAGAGAGAAATGAGAGAGAATGAGGGAAGATGGAGTGTGAGAGAGAAGAAATGATTTTGTGTTGGGAAGAGGAGAGATATGGGGAGAGAGATCCGGATTTTAAATGAGGAGAGATACTCCCCACCTCTTCCATTTATTTTATATAAATTTCCCTCAATTTTTATAAATTTTCTCATTTTTTTATAAAGTATGCATTAAGCCATGATTTGTTTTTATTAAATTATTGATTTAACTTGTTAATTAGGAATAAATGTTGATAGTTTAAATTTTATTTTCCTTGAATTCATTTTCATAATTTTAATTATTATAAGATAATATTAGAGGCTTCATAATTACTTTCATATAATCTTTAAGGTTAAAGTTTATAAATGTGAGTTTTTAGGGCATTTAGGTTTTTTTTTGAGAGTTTGTAAATCTTTAGATATCAAAATAAATTAAATCTTTGAGACTTTAAATTATTTTTGACTTTCATAACCCTTATTTAAACTAGAAATAATGCTTCTAATTTATTTTTACCGGTGTATTGGCATTCCATGTAGTGATTCCGAGATTCAAGTGGAATTGAGGAATTAAGTATACTAGTCCTAGTATTCAACTTTGACTTAAGTTTCTATGAGACTTTGACCTAATTTCTACTACTAAGTCAAGTGTATGATGTGTGTATATGATTCATGAAAAGGTGTTCGAGTCAAAGAGTGACCTAAATATGGATATTCACTACAGTTAAGTAGTTGTAGAATTCACATATCAATGTGAAATCTAAGTATACTATCCATTGATTTTAATTGTTTCCAAGTTTCTAGTAGGTTATAACTTAGTTTCTAGTTACTTAGTGTAGTATGTGTCATGCCTATACGTGCAACTAAGTTTAGTCAAATCTAGAACCGACTCGAATTTTGATGGTTGTCACACTGCACACAATTAAGGAGAGTTGGGAAAGCAATACATTTTCAAAGTTGGAGCTGGATTCTCCTTAGTCACTTAGATGAAGAACATCAACATTAATGCATGATGGTGTAGGAAGAACCATTTCAGCTTGATGGATTATATCAGCTTGAGGAGAAGGAAAGGGCGTGGGAAAAGGTTCATCCTGGATCATTGCCTCAGTAGTATCTCTAATGGGAGGGGTTGATCCATGATGTTCAGTATCATCAACAGGGGAAGCAGGTGAAAAACATATGTGGTTGTTTTTCCTTGAGTGAGAGTTCATATTCTAAGTGAAGTCTTCTCCCATATCAATTGTTAGATTATTTTTGTTGGGATTAAAACCCTAATTGAGATTTGATGAACAAGATGTGGAAAAAAAGAACAAACACAAATATGAAGATTAGGTCGAATGATCACTCGATTTATTCAAATATGAGGAATAAATTACACTTTCAGCAAAGACTAAAGAATCTAACACTACATAAGAAACCTCACGTGGCGGCTACATTTTGCCTCACTCTTAACCCTAATTGTGAATAATACATGACTATTTATAGGGAAAAGACAAGTCTTGGGCTTTTAACCTAGAATTCATCAAAGGGGCCCATTGCCATCATCCATGGAGTGCTTTGAAACCCTACAATCTCCCCCGCAAAGTATGGAATGGATGACAATGCTTTAACTTCCAAAACAAGCATCTAGCAAATAAAAAGATCTTGCAACGAGGAATAGATGAAGCAATCCACGAATCTTGATTCTTCAATAGTCTTCAAACACGGGCTCTAGGATATATAAATCAGGCACTGAAGTAATTTCTTTTAACTTCATTTTCGAATGTAATCCCAAAAAATCTTCATGAAAACCAAGCCCGCCATAAAAACCCATTTCAGAACAAAGAAACCGAATCACTTCTTGTCTTTGAAGAGCTCCCCCTCTAAGTCACAATAATCTTCAAATAAGCTAATGATATAAGGCATCAAAAAATATCATGTAACAACCCAAATTTTAAGATTCGTAATGCCACTTGATCGAGAAAATACTAGAAGTCGGAGAAAGAACTTCCGCTGTAAAGGATACTTCTCTGTAAAAGCTTTAGCAGAGCTCGATGAAGAACTTCCACTGTAAAAGCTACCTTCATAATTCTACCACGAGCTTTATCAAAAATCTTCAAATTTGAAAAGTTACAAATCCAATTTCGAATGATCATACCAAATTCTCCCCCGATTTATAATAAAAAACATGATTATAAAGCCTTCAAATGGTCATGAGAATGATCTTGAATGGATAAAAATTTACTAAGCTCCCCCGCGACAAAATGATATACACAACGATGTATAAAATCCGAAAAAAGTCGTGAAAATTTGACGTTATCACGAAAAATGACTTTCCGAATTGCCAAGACTTGATGGAATCTTTATTTTTTTTTTGTTCACAGAAAACTTGTGCGTTAAAAAAAATTCAAAACTGTTCATCGGCCCTCAAATTTGTAAACTTTTCTGAATATTGGGCAGAAACTGTCACTTGCTGAAAGACAGGGACTGAAAAAGTAATTATGCATCATTTTCTCTTTGATTTGTAACAATTAATGAATTTGAGCAAAAATTGCCAAGCTGTGAAAACAACAAGGTCCAAAAGTGTCAAATAGTTGAAGCTCCAGGGACCAAAAATGAAACTTGAGTCATCTTCATCAATAAAGCTTTTGTGAAAGTAACTGGAATGGCGACTCATACAAGTGTTCGCATACAAAACTATAATTACGATTCCAATCAATTCCATCTACTTTTGTTCCGAGCACATGATTAGAATTCCGAATCCGAGTGCAGTCATAATTCCAATTCCAAGACCGTTCATCCCAAATCAACCGATCATACTTCCGATCACAAATCAACAGTTCATTCTGAATCAAATAATTCCGATTGCAAGACTCGTTATACTGCAAACCATAAGAACTGTGAATAACCAATTTGCGAACAGATGAGAACACCATTCAAAAGAAAACCACAATTTCAGCGTTGACCATCAATTGCGAACAAAAACACACAACCATTCTGATTCTGAGTGATATACTGATTTCGAGTCGCCTTACATATTAAACCCGAATCCTCAAACATCTTTTCCGATTGTGAATCCAGGTTATTCCGATTGTTTTAAGCACCGATTCCATGACCCACTTGGCAATTGCGAACTTGACTTTAAATCAATTCCGAACACAGTGAATACCAAACTCAGTATCACAATAACCAACATGGAATCCGACTGTTATAGCAACTCGATTCATTCCGATTAGAAAACCATCATCAATTCGGAAGACAATAAACAACAAACCTCAAAACATAGATTAATTTTCAAATCAACAATCGCCATGTTCTTCATCAGTTCTATATCTCAAAGAAAATTTCGAGAATCTTTCAATTTCATCCACAAATTAAATCATAATTGAAGACACGATAAACTACACTCATCCAGTTAGATTTTCATCAAAAATCAACAAAATTTTCATCTACATCAATCGAATTAGAATTTATTACAAGAGCCAATCAAAAAATTGAGATTCAAAATATTATTGAATCACAAAATCGAATTGATAAAGCAACTAAGATTGATAAACTGGAACAAAACCATTAGATGTACTGGATAGAAAAATCGAGTGATAAAAGCGAACAAGAGAATTTAGTGAATCTGAAGTTTCATTGAGACCTGATTATGTACGTTCCAAACAATGAACGGTAGCGACAATAATGGGCTTAAGAACAAAAAGGGATCGGTTGAATAAATATGGATCAAAACAATTAAAATAATAAAATCAATATTAGATCAAGAATTGATCAGATCTAATCAGAACATGCGAAACGAATACGAATCAGATTGAAGTAATACCAGATGAACAGGACACCTTAAATCATCATGAACAGTAGCAGTAGCTTGTAGAAATCTTGATTCCAAAGCGCCAAAACACTAAAAATCTTCGATAATTTGTGCAGAAAATCATCAAATCAAGAACCGATACTTCAAAAATCAATAGATCTTCAAAGACCCGCTCTGATACCACTTGTTGGGATTAAAACCCTAATTGAGATTTGATGAACAAGATGCGGAAAAAAAGAACAAACACAAATATGAAGATTAGGTCGAATGATCACTCGATTTATTCAAATATGAGGAATAAATTACACTTTCAGCAAAGACTAAAGAATCTAACACTACATAAGAAACCTCACGTGGCGGCTACATTTTGCCTCACTCTTAACCCTAATTGTGAATAATACATGACTATTTATAGGGAAAAGACAATTCTTGGGCTTTTAACCTAGAATTCATCAAAGGGGCCCATTGCCATCATCCATGGAGTGCTTTGAAACCCTACAATTTCCATCTTTATCAATATCTTCTCCCTTATCATCTCTTTTTTGATGACTAGCTTCTGAATTCTCATTATCATTACCTTCTTCATCACCAACATCATCATTGTGAACATCCTCTTCAGATTTTGAGGATTAAACCACATAGGGATTTTCAATCCACTTTTGCATTCTTGCAGTAATTGACACATCATCAATAGATGGATCATCATTGATAATTTTAAAGGAAAGAGCAGGAATGGGAATGATGATCCCATGACTTTCAACATAGCCTTGTTCAGGAGACAAGATCAACCTAAGCAAGCGTGGCTAGGGAACATGCATTGGTCTCTTGTTTCCAGAATAACAATCAATCAACTGATCAAGAAAGATTTGAGCAAAATTTAGTTTCTTATTGTAAATAATGGCATATAATATCTTTGCTCAAAGAGATTTAGCTTATCCAAACTTCCAGTCTTGTGACCAAGACATTTTTCCAATCACACCAGTTAAATATTTCCACCCTACATTGAAATAGTTAAGAAGAGTGTTCCTGTAGGGATCACGAGTGAGGCCCACGAGTTTGAAGTTATACCCTAGTTTTTCACAAACAGTCTTGCAGCCGTCTTCAGAAGGAGTTTTAGAGTATCTATCATATACGGGAAGCGCGAAGAGCAGTTTGAATGGTTTCCATAATGGTTCGAGAAATGGTATTAGTAGGGCATGTGTAGTATAACTCACATACTTGTTTAGGGTAGAAAGGTTCAGGAAAGTCACAGAATGCATACCAAAGTGGACCTCTTTTGAGAAACTCGACAAAATATTCGATTCCAGAATTCACATACTGCTTTGGGATTTCATATGAGAATGCCACATTTTTTGATTGAATGATGATTGTAGCATTATAAGCATGAGGACCTTTGATGACATTAGTGCTGGGAGCAAACTCATACAAGGGCTTTAACATAGTGACAGTTGTGAGGAAGATGATGATTGAGAGCTTTTTGAGAGAATGCCAATTGCTTTTGAATCGCTTGTGAAATTGATATAGAGTGGCGAGTTCCCAATTTATACCCAAACATTATCTTCTTTCTATGTAATCATGAGAGAAGAGATATGCGCCATAAAAATCTTGTATCTCAAGATAATGATGAACTTTTACGTCATTTAAAAGGTTACTGTTTGGATAAGATAGATAATTTTGACACGTCATCAACATTAGCATAATCAATCTGTGAGAAGATTGATGATTATCTAGTTGGTTTGAGATGTCTCCTGACAGCGTTGGTTATGTCTATCATTCACTGACATAGTGTTTTGAGATCTCATCAGTGTGTGGTTTCATACGCTGAACCATAAATCTCTTTTATTATAAAAAAATTGGCATGAGTGGATAAGTACATGTAATATATCATGGACAATGATATACCCTTCGAAGCAGATTTGTCAAGCCCTCATCCGCGTATGGTACATTAAAATGTAAGGGCCAGAATGGATTGTTTCAGTCACATTGAGGTGAAATCAATGTGAATCATTAACAGCTTAACTCATAAACACGAAGTGGTTTAAACTTCTGTATCATAGAGTAAGCTGCAATCTTGAATCAAAGATTCACCGTTAATTCATAATAGTACCATCTCTTCCTCAAACTAGGAGGTCAAGGATATGAACAACCATTTGTCACTTAAGGACCTAACATGTATCTCTTACACTGATGACTATGTAATCAAGGTAACCCATTGGGTTATACTTAATGTTTCTGTAGAACATGAGACTTGATTCATATAGCAAGCATGCTTCCAGGGACAGGGTCAGGTAAAGATGATTAACTTAAAACTAAAAAGCACCCTAGCCTTTTTATCAATATTTTTCCTTTGGACCAGGGTATCTCACTTCTGAGAGTTTATACAATGCTAAACTATCAGCGTGAGAGGGTGACTCAACATTCTCAGTAGATGGTCATGCTGATGAGGGACTTAGAGAGATTTAGTCACATACAAAAACATGCTTGTAGGGACGATGATGTTTCATAAGTTGCGTAGTAGGATTAAATTGCCACTGTCATATTCGTTTACAAAATGGTACAAAAGAATACCAACAAAAGCCTTAGTCAAACATGAAATAGTTTAATCAAAAGATTATGCAACTTTTTCAGAAAAGTGATGAAGACTTGATCAATCAAATATTTGGAATTGAATGGTCATTAATGCCCTTCCATTTTCTGAGATATCTACCACTTGAAATTCCAGCTATAAAAGAGAGCAACCAAGATCAAACATATCACCCAATTCAAAATATATCACAAATCATAGAAAACAAGAGAGAGAATGCCTTTAGTCTTTAAGGTTATGCAGATTGATTCCAAGCTTCATGTTTACCAAGAACAAATGAAGAACATGAACCAGTCTTTATAACCAATGAGTTAGAAGGATCCAATCTTTGTAACCCTCGAGTTACAAGAGTCACCAGGACTACACTCGAAGGCTCCATTCACTGTGATCCGTGAAGGAGAAGAAGGTGGGATGGTTGTCTCCTTGAAAGCGCCTTTGGATCTTTGAGGGGATGAAGTTATAGTTTCAGCTTCTCTAATTAGTCGAGCCAGGACACCTAACTTTATCTCATCTCATTGAAACAAAAATCGGTTGTTCAAGATAGAAGAAATATGGGCCAAGAAGACCACTTGGTGCCACATTCATCCCCCATCTGTTCTTATCAGCATGAGCATTAGTGACGGTTTGAGAGCTATTGGTGCTGAAGAAAAGATGCAGAGTTAGCGTCAACGGGATTTTACAAGGGGTGTGACACATCCAAGGAATGATACACTAAGTCCTTCAGTGTAGATCTATCAGAGAAGGTTACTATTGATAGAGAAGATCATTTAGAAATGTTAGTAGAAAAGGAAACTGTATTCACAATGTATATTTCTTTGGTAAGGAAAAAAAATTAAATGCAAGCAAACCAAAATATAAATTAAAAATATCAAAGCATAAAACAAACGTAAAGTATTAGTGTAAATCTTAAAAATTCAAACCATATGAATATTGTTTTCCCTGAGAGCAGAAAGCAAGATTTTTTTATAGCATCAAACACTTTTCCCTCATGATGGTTGAAAAGAGCTTTGTAACGTGCGTCGAAAAATTGACTGATGGAGATGAAGTTGCCTTTGTGTCCTTTTGCATAGAAAACATCCTTTAACTTGACTGTCTTGCACTCAAAAGTTCCAACACCTGAAACAACTCTTCCACTATTGTCACCAAACGTCACCATTGGACCATCTTTCTTCGCAATATTTGTTAGGAGAGACTTGTAACCGGTCAGGTTTCTAGAGCTTCCACTGTCTAGGTACCAAGTTTGACCTAGATTTGGACTTGATTCAGCATTAGCATGAGAACTATCAGCGTCACATATGACATCAGGGGAATCATCTACAAGTTCCATGAGACCCTTGACGTTCAACTCATCATCTTCAAATGTCTCTTCTTCTTCCACCCACTCTTCATGATCTTACTGTTTTGCAATGAAAGCTTATGGAAAATTGATGTTTTCTTTCTTCATATAAGCCACCAGCTTCTTGTATAGGACTTCATAGTTCTTAGGACTATGGACTTCTTTCTTCTCCTTGCAATCCCTGGCAAAATGGTTAGTGCTTCCACGTTTAAAGCAGTTACATGAGCCTTTCATCTCTAAGGTGGATCTTTTTGCTGAGCTGCTTCCCTTGAATTGAGCTCTTCTAACCGCATTCGCTTTGCTTTCTTCATAACGCTTGATGATAAGTGCAATGTTGGCAACAAGCTCATCAGTGAGATCTTCATCACTTTGTTCACCCTGATCTGAATTTTTTGATTTGCTGATGTACTTTATTGTTTCCTTCCGATACACCAGCGCAATAGACTTTTCCTTGTTCGAGCCCTTCATGATTTCTTTACAAAGAGCTTTGGTCTCTTCATAATTTCGTAGATTACCGAACAACGAATTCACATCCATGGAAGTGATCTTCTCACCATTCTTAAGAACATCAACGTGATGTTCCCAGCTCTTCCCAAGAGAATCGAGAAAATTTAGAACCAACATTGATAAGTTCCTGCCTATATCATTAACCAAACAATTAAACATATTGAAGGTTTGCGTAAGAGACTCACCTTGTTAAGCAAAGAAATGCTCATATCTTCGATTAAGGTTGTTGATGGTCGTAGCCTGGACTTGCGCAGTGCCATCATAAGCCACTGTCACTATTTCAATTATCTCTTGGGGTGATTCACAATTATGTATGAGATGATATACAAGTATGGAAGAGAATTTCCAATAACGACCCTAACTTTATCATCAAGACTGAGCAGTCAAATCAACGATATTTTTCTATGAGTTATTTACTGTTTTAGAGGACCAACAGGATCGTTGTTTGCCATGGGTTGGTAGAGAGGAACATGGGGACCTTTTTCAATGATATTTTTCATCTCATAGTCAATGGTTTCAAGAACCACCATGGCCTTGGTTTTCCACATGGCGAAGTTGTGTTCATCGAATGGAGGTATTTTGTTGAGACCGAAGGATTTAGAATTGCTTGAATTTGACATGTTAATTTGAGTATATCACAAACCTATTATGATACCAATTGAAGGTTTGTACTATGACCAAATATACTTCAAGTATGAACAAGAAAGGTAAAACTAATCTAAACAAAATAATTAATAGAAAGTAAATAACACGGAGGTTCTCTAAATGTTCCTTTCACCAAGAAAAGAGGTTTTGTCTTTACCAAGAAGACTGGTTTTGCCACAAAGACAACTGACACAAAGCCACAAACTAGTACATGACCTCTCTACATTAACTTTTCCCTAATGTAGTATATATACTAATCTATACATGTATATCCCTTGATTGACGGGATTGTATCTAATCTATATTAAGAACCGATCTAATCATAAAGATATGGGATCTGATCTATTCTATATATCCATAATAACTACCTAATACACAAAAGATTACAATAGAACAACTATAAGCAGACGCTTTTGCACTTATAGAGTTGTCGTTGGCGTTGTTGACTCGTAGAATTGTAGATGCTAATGCTGATGGATCAACATGTTGTGTGTTTAACTCATCAGATCACAAGGTGTGACTCTACAGTTTCGTTTTCTTTTTCAAAATGTGAAAAATCCAAATTTTTTTTTCTTTTCATTAAAATTTAAAAAAAAAAATAATAATAATATTTAGTTTGTATCAACTTTCATTTGAACGAATGGATGGTGAATACGTTTATATTCATGTATGAAACCCATGAATTAACAGAGTAATTTCACATGGTACGTAAAGTCATCTCATCTCATCTCTTCTTTCTACCATATCTTATCACATTTTCACTTTAACCCTTTATGGCTCAAGTAAAACCAACTTGAGTTTATGGTTTAGAACATTTTGTGTTAATGATCTAAATTCATTATTAACTAGAATTTAATGAAATCCTCCAAACCTTACCTAAATGAATTGATGGGGCATTTTACAATTCCTGAATGAAACTACAAAGAATTGATGGAGAAAATTTTCATGTTTCATATTGCCACTTCATCATTAATTTCTTTCTTCCATATCTTTACACATTTAATTGAAACTATTAGGTTTTAAAAATTATGTGTTGATGATCTTTTCAGTATCAACATGGTTAATGTAAGATAGCACCAACCTTAGAAACTTTTTTCTTTAATTCTCTCGCATATTCACACAAATGCACTTAAAATCCTTGAGGTTTCAAGTATAATAAACTTGAGCCAAGTTTTTACAAATTCTGATCATATGATTTTAATCATTATTACCATGATTGTGATGAAACTCTTTCTCACCTTTATTCAGCTCTAATATCTCAAACATCGAAGGCTAGTGAATGGTGATCCATTCTTTTTCTTATCATAGATATTTTGGAGAACCAAGATGTATCTTTGAGTTTGTGTTCTCTTCGACCTAAATTTTTTTTGGTTGACAAAAGTATTACTCTTCTCAAGGATAGTGTGATCATTATTGTGTACAACTTGAACACGTGTCACTAATCTAATGGCGATTTTCTAACATATATTTCTACATGTCATCATCCTATTTGAAAATGATTCAAATTACTTCAAAGTGTATTTTTTTGCAAGATATATATATATATATATATATATATATATATATATATATATATATATATATATATATGTATATATATATATTCAGTGGTTAATTAGTTCATACGAGTCTCAGAATTTTCCCTTTCGCAAGTTCTCTCTCTACTTCATCACTATTGATACTGTTGATAAGTTTCCACTACTGATGAAGAATCATCAGCTCCTTAATTAAAGATTCAATATAATAATTTTCTGATGAATACGAATGCGGGAAAATTTCCACCAGGGTTATAGAGGATGATTCGATATTTATTTGACTCTATGTTGAATTATGCATTAGTTGTTTTTAAACCAGTTTCGATGAAGTGTTCGGATCTTTCTTGTTCTTCATCTATCTAAAATCAAGAGAATGATACTATCACATTTGAGGTTATCAGTTAGGGGAAACAAATTTTGATCAAACATTATTTTGCACAAAGGCTCAGTTTGGAACTTTCTCAAAAGCGAGTTCATATAACCAGTGAGCAGAATAGTGCTATGCTCAATGATATGGGTCATACGCCTTATATGATAATGATTAGCAAGTTCAAGACAACCAATTTTCCATTTATTTGGAGTTTTTAATTTTGGGTAGTGATTCGCTGTCTAACCGGTCGCAAATTCTGGTCTTGACAAAGAAATGCAACAATTGTTGCGGAATTTGTATGAGATTTACTATCACGATCCATTTGATTTTGCATCAATTTTATGGGAAGAGTTTGTATCTCATGTAAATCATTCCAAGAAGGCATTAGAAGTGGCGAGTGCTCATTTTTGGACCTTATTTTTTGAAGAGTCCTATGAGCAATTAGGAATTTATATTCAAGCTAATGAAGAAATGGTTTCAATTTCTAGTTCGAAAATTCCAAAGGTTGTCCGTAATCAGAGTGCAAAATTTCTATAAGTTGGACAGATTCCTGAGTCCATGCTTCAAAGAACACCCAAGGATAATAATTATTTGTTATCTTTTAAAGAAAACAAAATCATTTCTCCACCTGTTCGACCATTTGTGGATGATTCTGAAATGGCAATTTCGAAACAGAAGGTAATTAAGGAGAATGTTTTTTCTAATATAAGACGAAATGAATTTACTATTGAGGAGCCTAGCATGGAATCTCCAGTTAATTTTTTTTTTGAAGAAATGGAATAAGAAGGTGAATGAGGCTTAAAAGAAAATGAGAAAGTTAGTCAAGAAAATATACGCTCAAGTCGATGATACTGATTATGAGAATACAAAAATGGTTGTTGATATGGATCATGATGATGATAATCATCCCAATGTGAATAACACTTAAACTTCATCACTTCCTAAGTCACCACTAAGGGGGATCTGTTCTGAATCTCATAGAGAGAAGGAGCATTTCATGGATGTCCCTATTAACACATCCAATGTAGAGGCAAACATCAACGTTGATGCACAGAATGACAAAGCGCTTTTACCACCACCTTCGAAATCTGCTCCTACTTCTAATATTCCAGTCGAAATTTGTTTACCACACCCTTCAACATTTGGTTGTACTATTATCATTCCACCTACTTCGACATCTCAATCTACTTCGACTATAAACCAAAGATCAACAACTCCTTCACCTCCACTAGTATCTAATCTAGTTTTAACTACTCTTACTTCCCTTACATTCACTACCATTCATCAATATAAAATTTTGGAGGATCCACTTGTCTCTTCTCAATCCATTGAACCTATTATTAATGACGTTATTGAGTTGGAAAACTTGGATCAAAATGATGATTTTGATTTTGGTCTGATTTCGTCTAATAATTTTGCTAGAGATATACCTGATGATGGCATCATGTATGGATATCAATACACAATTCTAAATAACAAGTTGAGTATGTTATTATATTTCCTATATCATTGTCTGCACCATCTTTTATATCTACTCCAATTACCCAAGAATCTCATGAGAAGATTTTTGTCGTTCATGAGGGCCAAGTAAAGAAGTATGTTGAAAAGAGCATTGCCGATGTTCAAGATGGGATAGCTACTACACTCAGTACCTCTTCAAAGAAGTTCGTTGTGGTTCAAGGAGTTCTCAAGTCAAATATAATCTTTTATTGAGACTGATATCTAAACTAAACGCTGATGACCTCAAAATGTTTAAGATAAAGCTCAATTCAGTAGTTGAGTGGATGGCCCATGATATAAACACACTTGGTGAGGAGAATTCCAAGCTCAAAACATTTTTTATAAGCTTATTATAGATATACAAAATATGATCAAATATGTGCTATATTTTATTAAAGATTACACCAAAAAGATATCGAAGACGGATGAAAGCTACTTGAATGCTTTTCATGAAATTAAATCGAATCTGGGTATATTGGAAAAGAAGATTCAATATGTGAATTATGATCATGTTGCTACTAAACTCACCATAGTTAAAAGCACTGTTAAAAAGCATACGGCTAGACAGACGATTGAGTGTGATGAAGGATACTGGTCTTTTGGTTCAGAAGTTGATGATGAAGCGGTTGAGCCAAATTAGTGCTACATGGCAACCAACGATCCACATGGTTGAAGCATTATCCAGCAGTTAAAATCTATGATTAGTGATAATATTTTTATATAACTGTTTGTGAACCTTGTCTAAATCAAATTCAATTAGATATGAAAGTTATTCATAAAGCATATGAGTCTGTCCCAGAAGTTAGTGAAAAGCTTAATAGTGAGTTGACCCGACTTATATTACTATCTGACGACCGCAAGATTAAGATTGATTCATTAGAAATAGAACTTATAATGGTTAAGGTTGAATGTATTATTTTGAATGACAAATGTGGAATTTTAGTTAGTGAAAGAAACCTTTGAGTTAAAGATAACATACGTCTTAATGCGAAAATTGATAGTCTGCATAATTCAATTGATGTTCTTGAAGCTAATGAAAGAATGACACATAATTTTCGTCATCCCTGGTCCAAAGCACCTGGTCTCGGAAGTGAGTTTTTGAAAGCTATTGCTTGTCCCCTGAAGGAACTTCAAAATTTAAAGTTTATGGGAGACATTCCAAACCATACTTATTTAGATACCACTGTTTCACCAGTGGCGTCCTTTCACGATACTTCATAAATATATCAATAATTGATTCCTGAGTTCAAACCAATCACCGTCACATATCCTGATTCCTTGTAATTTTCGCCTCTGATATCCCTGGACCTGAGTCCGTCTTTGGAACTCCTCCATGGAACAAGTTGTATTGCAGTTTTTCTTTCTAACTATGGTCCTCCAAACAATTGTGTTGTTGAGGAAATTATTCATGAGACATGTGGACATGACCCAAATTAGCCTAATTCAATTTGGGCGTCCCTTGATAGTGATATAGAATTCAACAGTGATGACGAATGCTCTTCCGATTCCTATGTTTCTAACCCTAAAGTTGTTCCAAAGTTGACCTTAATCCCGATTAAGCCATGTTTCAACAGTCCATCAGTTCGATAGTCTTGTAAGTCAACATATGAATCTAAGAAGAAGCCTTGGTTGAAAAAGAAGGACATTGTTCATCCAAAGAATGAAGCTAGGAAAGCTCTAGAAAAAGAAACTAGGTCTAGACAATGCACTAGGTTCCTTAAGAGATCTGAGAAGAAAGTTTCTCTGACAGTCAATCCAGCTACTAGGAATCACAATGTTAAGATTCTTAAGAGACCATCTATTCTAGTTAGCTTAGATATTTGCAACACATCAGTCAAAAATTGTGTTAAAATTGTTAATGTGGAGACCTCATCTAAGAAAAATGGCTGTCCTTGGAAGGTATCCTCATCTATATTTATTGCTACCTCGAATGTCATAATTTTCAAACAGAAAAACTTTCAAAAATCCAATGTGCCTATGAATGTAATGAACAAAGGAATAGATACTCAGAATAATGTTGTTGAGAAACCTTCAAAAGGATCAAGTCAAAAATTTGAATGGAAAATAAAAAGGTGTGCAAATTCAACTAAACCTTCTCAGAACATAGTTCTTCTTGAACCATCTCGTAAAATTGTGTCTTTGAGGAAAGTAGTGTCCAATTAACCAATAGTTGAGTATAACTCTTGGATTAATGAAAAGATTCTGACATTCTACATATTCCCAAAAGCATCTCGAAAGAAGCCATCCGAGATACCAGCTATTCAGAAATCACAAGCCAAGTCCAACGGCCATGTTTAAGTCTCTAAATTTAACCTGGAGCCAAAAAAACTCCAAAAATCACTAATTTTGCGGGATTTTTGTGCTTTGGAACAATATACAATATGATATATTAATATTGTTTGTTCCATACACATGACTGGGGAAAAGAATTTTCGGCGTGATCCAAAGCTTGCTCTGAATTCTACTTATGTTACTTATAGCAATATTTAAAACTCCCAAATTTGAGGTTATGGAATCTTAATCAACAATAATTTATCTTTCTCAAATGTGGCCTATGTGGCTGATCTCAAGCACAATCTGATTAGTGTAGCCCAACTCGCCGATGCATCAAAGAGTTGGGTTGTAACGCTTGTAGATCTGGGCTAGTCAATTTAGAGATAATAGGGGTCGAAAACAACTTTTCGGAAAAATATTATTTAGAATAAATAATGTTAACCAAGTTGTAGTATATGCTGTAAGGTTTCCGTACATATAAAGAGCGCCGAAATCCGAGTTATAACGAAGAAGTTATGACCCGTCGAAGTTTTTAGGCAAAACCGGCACGACACCGGGAGACGTAAAAGTGAATTTACAATGGAGGAATTTTTAGCCTTAGTGACCTAAACTAAAATCGTAGTATGTGTTAAATCGAGAACATCCATAAAAAGAACGCCCAAATCCGACTTCGTATGAGGAAGTTATGATTTTTCTAAGATTCGGCTTAACAGTGCACGACCCGAAACTCGAATTTTAGTTCGAGCGGTTTTTGACTTACGCGACCTAAATGAGAGTTGAAGATCTCATTAATAGGAACTCAACGGTAAAAAGACAGAAGAAAACAGAGTCCGTATGTAGAAGTTATGAATTTTACACGGACGTTTAACAGTATAATCTCCTTATACTGTTAAATTTAAGATCGGTCGAGAATTAGCCGACGGAGTAAAAATGAAAGTTGTAGATATTATTTTTACCTACGCGTGGATATAAAGAACATCAAAAACAGAGGTCGTATGTGAATGTTACAGATTTTAGAAGTCGGAAGTGTGCTGTGCGAAAATGGGTGATGTGGCATAATCTTGGCCATTGCTTTCTCCCCAAGTCTTGCCACTAGATGGTGACATGTGGCACCAAGTTCAGCCAATTTTCACACTATAAATAGAACCTCTCACACCGACATTTTCTTCACACCTTTCTCATTCTTTCTTCTCTTTACTCTCTCTCTAGAACCTCTCTCTAGCCCCGAAACCCCCCGAAAAGCCTAGGGAACCTCCCTAGCACGAGGCGGAAGCCCTGGAGTGCTTGAAGGCTCCGAGAAGAAGAGATTTTCGGCTCGGGAACGCTGCTCCAAGCAAAGCCCGGTTTTCTATAAAACCCATTGTAAGTGAGCTACGCCTACACTATTTTTAATATATTGTTTATTTAATTATAGTAACGTTATTAGGAACTTATAATAAGTACTTGGACTATTAATATGGGTATAAGTATTGTTTGACGCTTATATAATAGTAATAATAGCTAGACTATTAATTAGTCTCGGCGAATAATAGACTAAACTCTAATGGTAATAATACTAGGTTTCGTCGAAGGAAATTATTTTTAAGAAGCGAAGGCGCTGTCTGAGTTCGGATTCACCACCTTTTCAAGTGAGTGCATAGTTACTTTCAGCTTACACATAGATATGAAGTATTTTATATATACATTACGTGCTATGTGTGCATATTATCTGAATACTTGCTATCTATGCTGGATGAACGTTTTATACATGTTTTCAATGATTTAAACTGCATATGTATTTTATATCTACAAAATGTGTTGGGTAAAACATGGGTAGATGTAATAGTTGCTGTGTGACAAAATAAAATAATGAGAGGCCACGTTATAGATGTTATTGATGATCCAGTCATCTAGCGGAGTATAGATGACGACCACGGACTATTCTAGACAGTCGAGTGGAACACTAGCAGGCTCACAACCTGTAGGTGTTTTTTTGAACTTTGTGTTTATTTGAACTGTGTGCTCACCAGATGTACTCCATGCCCCACATGGTTGCCTTAAGGACATTTATTGCTGAGGAATCCCCTTAGCAGTAGTGTCCGTCTCGATGATAATCCTTAGGATAGGTCCCTTATGATAGATGCTTAAGGACGTAATGTGAGGATAACGGGAACAGGTAATCAGGTTATTGTTGGTTGAGGAAATTAATAAACATATTTATTGTGGGTTGAAAACCCTATGTGCTCACCAGGCTCCCAAGCCTAACCCACTCAGTTTCTTTTATTACAGGTAGTGGCGCATGAGCATAGATGTGATATCTTGGGATGAGAGATTAATGGATTTTAGGCCTGTAAATACGGAATAATGTAGTAAGGCCTATGTTGTATTGTTTATGCTTATAATATGTATCGAACATGACATCCCGAGTCTTTTTAATGAAATACATTTCTACGGAAATGCTTTTGATAAATCTCTATCATATTTTGTTTTGGGACAAATTCCGCAACACTTTAATTTAAAATGTTACTCTAATTTTTAAACAAAGCATAAAAAAATTGGTCTTTTCTGGCCGTTATTTTTGAGGATGTCACATGGGTTTTGTAAGAAGCATAACTATGTTATGAAAGAGGATCGGAAATAATGTCTCATCAAATCAGATCGGATCAAAAATTTGTATCCTCTAGATATCAATATGATCATCGGAAAGCCTCAATTGTGGATTCTATCAAAAGTTGTTCCTGGCGTAAGTTGGTTATGGCATCAAAGGCATGCTCATCTCAACTTCTGATATATGAATGATCTGGTGTTTGGTGAAATGGTTCGAGGCTTTCCACTCCTCAAATTTGAGAACAATCATCTCGATGATGCATGTGAATGTGGGAAGTAGTCAAAGAAAGGTCATCTGGTTATGACTGAAAATTTTGTTATGGTGCAAAGCTCCTCATTTGATGGTGTGTTAGGATTTCCCTTATTTGATATGGGTTATGGATTGAGCTAGCCTATAAATACTTGTATAGTCTTCATTATATACGTTTGAAAGAGCTCCCATTGTATAGATTTCTAGTGTAGTTCTAGAGAGAGAGAGAGAGAGAGAGAGAGAGAGTATTGTAGTAAGAAAGTACATGCTTCTACATTTTCGTTCTTCTCCATTATTTATACAAATTTTGCATAAATTTTAGATCGAGTCTTATCGATTACGCATTGGTTCTTAATCCTGTATTTGTCATCTTCCATAGGATCCTACATGTGTTATTAGAGCATAATCTTTAAGGTTTAACTACCTTTTCAAGATCAACAATCCTAGATGACAACATTTTTGAGTGATTGACCGAAAGATTCGAAATCTTTGGTGAGTCTCTCCATTGGATCTATTTTTTTCATGCCTATCTTGTTGACCTAATTAAAAAAAAAATTTAGCCCAAAATCAATTTTGATTCATTCTCGTTTTTATTCAAGCCCAATTAATACTAAATTATCCCAAATTTGAATCCAATTTCTTTAGACCAAAACTATTCAGAATCTACTTTTTCAGTCCAATAATTGTTCCGATTGATTTTGTCTGGTTCGTATACCTAGTTTGTGTCTGATTCACAAATTCTTTCAATTTTTAATCCTTGATCATATATTTTGTTGCTGTTGTTGAGTTTTTATGATCAATCTGAAATCATCGGAATCGTTGATGGTCATGCATATCTTTCAAGCTTTATCTAACACTGTAACATCCATGAAAACTCAAGCCAATTTAAAACTTTTTAAAACATTTAAAACCATTAAGTTATTACAGTTTGTTTTCAAAATTGTTTAAACATTAGAGTATCCCCAAACTCAAATCGTAAAATCATTAAATATGAGGAGCTGTACGATCACGCCTTCGCCTTTCCGCGATCATTAGAAGTACCTGAAACAATAACCAATAAATGTAAGCTCGAAGGCTTAGTGAGTTCCCCCAAAGTACCAACGCCATACAGATATAACCATATCATATAAACATATAAGCAAACACATCAAGCATAAAGAGCCATCAGTCTGACTGGAACGACTCCCGGTCCTCAGTCTATCTGGACCGCTCTTCGATCCCTCAGCCCGTCTCGACCACCCTCCTCGAGGCCTTCAGCATATCCGGACCGCTCGTTGGGCCTTCGGCCTAACTAGATTTGCCCAGCTCGGGCCTGCAGTTTACCCGGTCCGCCCAGGGTGTCTTGGGCTACTACACACAACAGGACCTGCCTCAATCCTTTCCCCAAACCAACAAACATGAGCATAAACATATAAACAAGTAAACATGCAGATCTAACAGATTACCAATCATGGCAACGATCCTATAACCAAGATACCGATCTAACCGATCAGTAACATAACAACCATCCTATAACCATGATACTGATATAACCGATCTTTAACATAACAACCATCGTAACTACCAGGATGTAAATCAATAAACATATCATGCAATAAAATCGGATGTGAATCCGACAAGGCCGACATTGGTGCCTTAGACCCTGTGATATAGTGAGGAGAACTCACATGGCACTGCTGAAGTCCCGTAGATAAAACTCCAGCTGTTGGTTGACATATTCCCGAACTGTCAACCTCAAACAATACCCAATTAATAATTAGGTACCTCGCCCGCGGTCGAACTCACACTCCAAAGGCCCAAAAGTCAAGTAATGGGCGAAAGCCCAACATATGACCCAATTTTCCAAATTGGCCCCAGACCTCTACATGGTCTTTCCTTAAGGCCCATCCAATTATTCTAGTCCAAACTCTAGGTATTCCCATGGCCCAATATCACATAATCATTAAGGCCCAGTTATGGCCTACCTATGGCCCAATTTTCCAAATTGGGCCCAAGTCCTTCACATGGGCCTTATCCTAAAGCCCATCTAATTATTTTGGTCCATTTACTTGTTCTTGGATAGCCCATCAATAGTCTAATCACCAAAACCCAATAGGAAGGCCCAACTCAAGGCCCAAGTGAAATTAGGGTTTTAACATGAAATGACGATTAGGGTTAAGTTTTCCTACTTAACCCAATAAGGACTTAATCCATTAAGTCCAATATTGCCTTAGGTTAATTTGCAATGATTATTAATTAATATTTTAAGTTTATTAAATGATTCTAGTGCGGGTCTCGATAAAATTCCCAAAATTAGGGTTTCATGACATTAGGGTTTTCCAAACCCTAATTAGGGTTTCCTACCCAA
This sequence comes from Lactuca sativa, assembly GCF_002870075.4. NCBI lineage: Eukaryota > Viridiplantae > Streptophyta > Magnoliopsida > Asterales > Asteraceae > Lactuca > Lactuca sativa. The sequence goes on from NC_056630.2 coordinate 226,200,592, forward strand.
TACTAGCCCATTAGTCATACGGCTGGGCTTTTAGGTCAATTAGGGCTTTATTGGGCCTATTAGGGTTTCATTAGTTGGGCACCACCCACTACTACCTCGGGTAGTGGTGGTCAATGGCGGCTCATAGAGGCAGCCACCATCTCGCAGCGGTGGTTATAATTGAAGTCCATTTTTTTCCAAGTAACCAAACACAAGCAACACCACACCGCCACCCAACACGGCGCCTGGTGGCGGCAGCCACCACCTCACGGTGGTGGTTATGAGTTTTCTTTTTATTATACCTATACTGATTACAATTTACAACACACTATCCCGAATAAACACACACACACACACTAAGATAAACACACACACAACCACCCATGTGGTTGCCGACGGTGGCACATGGTTGCAACAACCACCTCAGGTTGGTGGTGGTGGCCTTTCCAAGGGAATCTGGCCAATCAATACATAAAAATTAACATATCAACACACCTAAACACACGGTAAAACACATACACAACCACCTTCCATAGTAGCTGGTGGCAACCGTAAGTAGCAGAAGACGGTGACCACCATGGCTGGCCACCATGGTGGTTCCTTTCCGCGATCTCCAACCAACAACACACACAAGATGTCTCGGTTTCATCCGCTCAAATCTACAAACATAATATGAGATGAAGTACCGAGAGCACACTCATCTCAGCTGCTTTGGGAGGTAGGCAGCGAGGAAAACGGGCATCAGCAGCGGCTATCGGCGGCAAATGGCGCTGGCAGTAGCTTCTGTGCGGAACAGTCGCATCACGGCGATGAAAAAGACGAAACCCCTCAGCAACAACTCGATCGGTTGTCCCACGACCACATCGTCGGACTCTATGGTTTTCCCTGGTTACAAACGATGTCCGACTGCAGGAGCTAGAAGTAGTAGAAGATAAGGCGGTAGAGAAGAAAGAGAAGGAGAAGAGCGAAGGCTTCTGGTGGTCTCCGTCGTCGGTTGTTGACGATGGGCGTTCCAGCTCCATCATGGTGGCAACACCGGTGGTGAAAGGTGGCATAAGGGCGGTGCGGCGCTGGAGTTGAAGTAGGAGGGTAAAGGAGGTGACGGATGGAGAATGGAGGAAGCAGGGTAGCAGCTAGTGTTAGGGGATTAGGGTTAGGGTTTACATGTAGGTTATGTTGAATATATATGGGGCTAACGGGGGTGACGGGTTCACCCGTGTCCATCCTCAAACATTTGTATATTTTACACGTTTAGTCCCCCTCCATAAGAAATCTTTTCAACTTAAGTACATAATTTACCCTTTTTGCCCCACCCATCCAGAATCCTTTGATATTAAGCCCAAATGATACCAAACACACCCTGACTTCCGAAATCTTTTCAAAATAATTCTCAAAATTACACTATAACCCCCAGAGATTCAAATCTTGTCATTTGGCTTCCCGAAACCAACACCCCATTAATTATTATTTTGTTTTGGATTATAATAATTTAAAATAATAATAAAATTACACCTCGGGGTTCTGGATTATTATTGAATTAGTCTATTTTAAACGGGATGTTACAACTCTCCCTCACTTAAATTTGATTTCATCATTGAAATCGTTTCTTATCCTTCCTTATACGCCAACCAACTTGAACTACATGGCCACAATTACAAGCATACCCCATCCCTTCTAAGTCAATCGTACCCAACCCTCGCAGGGTCCTGAAACCTGATGATAAATGAATTCCTTTCATTTATCTCCTAATTGGTTACTCAACTCTTGATAATCTAGGGTTCCTACTAGAAGACAGAGGAACATGCCAAATTCCATTGAAGTACACTTATACTTGACAGAAAACCCATCTGGAATACCAGATTCCTGCCTGGTTGCTGAACCAATGAGCGATCTTACAGTCGCTCCACGCGATTCCCGAAGGAAACCCAACTAGCAATAACTACCCTAGCTGTATCGCCACTCATGACTCCATCAATCCTTCCTGTCCATCCAACTATAATGTCTTGACAATCTGTCGCCATCGAACCAAATAAGAAAAATGAACAGTACCAGAATACTGTAGTCTTACATCATGTCTGGTCGCCACGACCTACCGTACCCTAATTCTGATTATGCTGTGGTCCACCTACAATCTTGTGAACTAGCCCACCCTGGCCTAATCGTCTAAACGATTAGTGAATGCTACGGGTCGTCCTGCAATCTCACAACACTTCACTCACTATCTGCTCGCTAGTGAATGCTACAGCCACCCATGCAGTCTTACAACACTTTCCATACTATCTGACCGCTTGGGAATGCCACGGCTACTCCCGCAGACTTATAACACTTTTGCTCTAACACAACCGCAACCTGATGACTTACCCTCAATCTATCAATCCAATTACCCTCAGAGTCTATAACGCCCTCAACTGAACACCTGATTTGAAGTCAGTTCATGACTAGAACCCCAAACTGATTCCCCAAATTCTGCTATTAAGCACCGAGAAGATGTGATACACATGCTGGGGAGTTATACCGAACTCCCAACTTACACAACCCTCAAACCAAACAACCACTTGGGCTACCTTTCTTCCTATCAAGGATGCGAAACTTATCCCGGTTTCAAAACCACTCCTGCTTCTGAATCCCGAAATAATTCTCCCGTACTTAGATTCGACTAAGTCTTCACAATACATGAAAGTTGGAGAATTCCCAATCATTCTCTTTCCAACGATCGATCCGATGATTACCAACTCTTTCCAACTAGTGCCCCATTACCAGCCAAATCCAAATGATCACACACTTCTAAGAACTTGTTGAACACTTCCTGAAACCCAATGAAACCGACAGTCTCTATTACTTGAATGATACCTGATATGTGCATGTTTAGTTCATATTAAGTATAGATTTTTATTCATTTATTAGCAAAATTATTGCATTTTATGGACAAAAGGTACTTAAAAGTGTTTGAATTATATTTTCAGTCCAAAAATGAAGCTCGGAAGCAGAAGGAAGCAGCAGAAGCGATTGAGAGATCGAGAATGGAACAAAGAAGAAAAACACCAAAAATAGCACCTACTCGGCGAGTAGGGTCGACTACTCGACGAGTCCAAGTGAAGATTCGAGAAGATAAAGACTCGGGATCCCAGAGACTTATCACAATACGGGGACTGAGAGATGGACTCGACGAGTCGCCACCTGACTCGACGAGTCGATTCGTATATATAAAGATAATTCCACAGAATGATGGAAAAGAATTCTGGAACGATTCAGAAGAGTTTAGCTGCGATAATGAGGTCAGAAAAACCCTAGAAGACGACGAGAGAAGCTAGAATTCAATCCCGAAGGAGAATTGAGGCAAAAATTCATCATCCCACTTAATCTTTTGTTTTGACATTATGGTTAAACAATTAGACTTCGTTTGTTTGCTATTATTTACTTCAATTACGAGCTAAAACCTTTAGACTTCTGTTTGGGGATACAAAGTTGATAATATGGTTTGATTGATTGGTAGGATTAATTCTAAGTTGGTGACTTTTGTTATTTTAGCTTGCTAAAGAACCTTGTGTGTGAATAATAATTAATTCTCTGTTAATAGGAAGATAATTGATTAGCATGAACATCTATTGATTATCAACCTCATATGCTATGTGATCACTTTGCCATATGTCTAGGATTAATGAACATGAAACTAGAGTTAATAAGAAAATTGAGTAAATTCATGTGCAAGCTTGTGTGATGACCATCAACAAGAAGTTAATTAAAAGATTAAATTAGTTAACTATTGCAAGTCTAAATTAACCCGAATAATTAATCTAGTAAATCTAATTAAATTAGACAACTAGCCACTGTTTAAGTTAGTTTATTTGCTAAGGATTAGTGTAGTGAATGCGAATCTAATCACATGAATCGGTAACCAACAAAAGAAATAATCCATTGCACCATTACCTTAAAATAAACAATAGGATCAATTGAGTTGAACTAAACAGAAGTTCCTTCTCAATTATTGAATCTAGTTAATTCTTCATTTTCTTGTTTTTAAATTAGTAATAGTTAACAAGTTTCTAGTCTTGAAAAACTAGAGAAAACCTCTACTTATTAATTAATTTAGATAGGATTAGTTTTTAGTTTTAATTTGCCGTTCCCCGTGTTCGATACCCTACTTATTCTACTCTACCACAATTGATAGGTTCACTGCCTTAGTGTGTTATTTATAATTAAAAGTAGGTTTAAAACTAAGTGAGTTTGCACACATCATGTTTTTGGCGCCGTTGCCGGGGAACGGTTCTAAAATTAACATTAAATTCTAATTTAATCGATCCTTTGTGTGAGATTTATCTTAAACAAAGTTATTTTGAAAGGTAATTCAGTAAGTAGAACTAGTTTTAATAAAATTCCGTTTTTAGAGTAACTAGAATTTTTTTTTCTGTTTTTGCCTTGAACTCGCCAAGTACAATCGTGCCGACTCGGCGAGTACATCGCTGTTACAGCTTTAATTATTTTATTTTATTTTTGTTCTTTTTATGCGTTTTCTGTTTTATTTACAGCTGTTTCATGACCCGAGGATCTGATACACCTCTGGTCCCTCCTCTTGAAGACCCGGAATCCGCACTAAGGAGGAGCAAAGGCAAAATCGTTGGAGAATCCGCTTCTTCAAAGAACTCACCACTTAAAAACCTAAAGTCCGTTTTCAGCAAGAAGAGAAGCAGCAAATCAGGAGCATCCAGTGCATCTTTGACAATCGGTGACCCAATTCAAGAATAAATCGAGTACGAGACTGAGGAAGAAGAAGAGCCCACATACGAGCACGACTCCCAGTTTGAAGACAATTTAGCTATCACTATGGCTAATATCGATGAAGTCCCCATGGGGGAATGGAAGAAAAGGATGCGCGATGACACCGGTCCGGGACTTGTGTAGCCCGCAATTCCCGCGACCGCTACTTTCGAACTAAAAGGCCATATTCTCGCCCAACTCAAGGAGATCCCTTTTTATGGGAAGGATCACGAAGACGCCTACAAGCACCTGGATGAAGTGAACGATGTGGCCGACTACTTCAATGTTCCGAATGTCCCCCGCGAGACCCAGCTTCTTTGCATGCTTCCAGTCACGTTCAAAGGAGCTGCAAAGGATTGGCTAAAGTCACTTCCTCCCGGATCGGTCACCACATGGGCCAAGATGAAAGAAGAGTTCATAGACCACTTTTGACTGCCCTCCAAAATAGCCAAGCTAAAGAAATCCATTGCCAACTTCGAGTAACAACCCGGAGAATCTCTTTATGAAGCTTGGGAAAGGTACAAGAGTTTGATTAGAAATTGCCTACAACACGACCTTAATAGCCAACAAGATGTCTCCATTTTCTATGATGGAGTCAATGTCACCACAAGGCAATTGCTCGATTCTCAAGGCCCGCTCACGAAGAAGGCGCCCCCGGTAATCAAGGAGCTGATTGAAGAATTCTCTAAGCACTCTAGAGAATACCACAATCCAAGAAATGAAGTAAGTCGGGGGGTAGTGAACTCGGCAAGTGATAGTATGGCGGCGATGATAGCTAAGCTCGATAATCTAGACATGAGGATCACAAAAATGGATCAAAAAATCCATGCTATTCGGGTTGGATGTAAGAATTGTAGAGGGCCCCATCTCACAAAGGATTGTGATTTGGATGAGAATGGAAACAAAAAGGCTCAAGTATTCTATTCAAGTGGCAATCGATACGGCGAAAATTGGCGGAAACCGAAGAAAGAATGGCTCCCATACGAAGAATATAAGAAGGCTAAGGAGGAGAAATACAAGCAAAAAGAGAGGGGGTATTATCAAAAGGATGAACCGGTGATAGAAAAGAAAGCCGATTTGGAAGAATTGTTCACTAGATTCATAGCCGCGTCCGAAAAAAGACACAATGATCACGATGCTGCAATACACGAGACTAGAAATAGGCTAAGGAATCAGCAAACATCTATTCTCAACATTGAGAAACAGATGGGACAGCTTGCACACCAAGTGAACGAAAGAAGACCGGGTCAACTTCCAAGTAATACCGAAGCCAATTCGAGAATGGAGAATGTGAGTGCAGTGACTTCCAGCAAAGAATAAATTTTCACACATGCACAGAGAATCTCTAAGAGGAAGACAGAAAAGGCAAAAGAGTCGGTTCCAGCTAAACCCGACCAGACTCGCCGAGTCCCTCTAATGGACTTGACGAGTCCATGCGTAAATGACAAAACTGTCATTCCCTTAAAGCCATATAATCCTCCTCTGCCATTCCCAATCAAAGCCATGCCTGTGGAAAAAGTTGAAGCCTATAGAGCCTTTATGAAGCACGTTAAAGCCCTACAAGTCAATGTGGCATTTGTAGAGACGATGCTCACAACACCCAAGTACTTAAACTTACTAAAAAGTCTCTTTGCTACTAGGAAAGACTTGGCTGAAGAAGCGGAAATAATATTGAGTGAGCTACCTGAAAAGAAGGGCGATCCGGGGAGGATTATAATTCCGTGTTAGTTTGGAAACACATTTGTCACTCAAGCGTTGACCGACTCGGGTGCAAGCATCAATCTGATGCCTTTCTCTTTCTTTAAGAAGTTGAATTTACCGGAGCCAAGACCGGTAAACATGAAGATCCAGTTGGCAGACAAGACAACAATTCATCCATGAGGCGTTTGTGAGGATCTTCTCATTAAAGTCGACAAGTTTATATTTCCAGTAGACTTTGTAGTGGTTGACATGGAAGAAGACCCCAAAATTCCGATTATTTTGGGGAGATCATTTTTAAACACCGCATGTGCTTTAATTGATGTATGTGAGTCTACACTAACGTTGAGGGTAGGTGACGAGTCCGCAATGTTTAGAGCCGTACCAGAAGCCAAACAAGATGAGAAAAGAAAAGAAGAAATCTCATTTATCCATTTGGATGATAAGATACTACAAAAAGAACTTGAACTTTTGCAAGAAGAAGATCCAAACAAGTTTTTGCTACCTTCTGGAGAGGATGGAGATGTTAACAAGGACCTGGAGGAGATAGAAAAGCTATTGGAAGGAGCCTACTCGGAAAACACAGAGGAAATAGTGGAATACGATCCGACTCGCCAAGTCACTCTCCTGGACTCGACGAGTCCAGTCAAAATTGCCAACAACTTGGACGACTTAGATCTGCTTGTTGCTAGTTCTATGCATATTCTGGACTTGGATATTCTTCATGATTCTATAGAAGAACATAAATCAGAAGGAGAAATGGACACGGAAGTTCAACACGCCCATATAGCATGTCTTGATGCAATTCTGCTTGAAGATGGGGTATGCACAGAAAAAAAGGACAAGGCAAAGAATAGGAGAGTGGAGGCTGATCAACCATTCATTACCAAACCTAGAGCACAAACCTTCACAAAATATGAAGTAATTAAGTTTGAGAAAAAAGAGGTGCAAAAGAAGGTGAAAAAGAATGGGGTGAAAAAGAAAAAAAGGAGAAGGGAAGCCCAAGCAGCTGAGGATGCTGCTGTGAAAAAAGAAGAGAGAGGAATCAAAACGGGCTTACAAAAAGAAGATTTACGCTTACAAAACGAAGTACAAACCACAAAAGACTAGGCGTGCATTCCCAATGCTGGAAGATGACGAGACGTAGACGGGAAGGAGTCCAACTAACGACTCCTTAAAAAGAAGCGCTTGGCGGGAGGCAACCCGTTGTTTAGAGTTTGCTTTCTTTAACCTTTTTAGTTTTTTTTTTTGAATTTTTCTTCGTTTTTAGAATTTTAATTCCCCAAATCATCGGACATGTCTTCTTGAGAGTGCGTATGGACTAAGTGTGGGGTGGAATAAATTTTCTTTTCTAAATAAATGACAAAAATTTTATACATTTTGAATTGTTTGCAAGTGACTTGCCGAGTCTGACCATGACTCGACGAGTCCATTTAGATTTCAGAAAAAAATAAGATCGCGACCAGACTCGGCGAGTCAGACCCTGACTCAACGATTCGGTATTATTTACAGAAAAAAATAATAATGAAATTACTTTTACAACCGGTAACTAGGGTTTTAACCCTAATGAAATCAGTTTCTTTTTCACAACACACTCGCCGTGCGCCTCCCTCCAACATTTTCTCTCAAGCATTCATCTTCTTCAATTCTTCTTCCATTGTTCTTCAAGTTTTCAAGTTCTATCACTAAAGGTAACTAATTTCTTCCTATTTTCTGTTAGAAGCATGATTTTAAGATGATCTAGGGTAGTAATTTCATAGAAAACCCGATTTTGAAGAATAGTGAAATTCTAGGGTTTCGATTTTTCATGAATTATGTTGTTTTGCATGACTATTCTTGCCCTAATACCTTATAGACATTCCCCTGGACAAAACCCTTGAAGTAATTTTGAGATTTCATGGTTCAATTTAGACTGACTCGCCGACTGACTCGTGCAGTTCTTGCGACTCGCCGAGTCGTTCATGGACTCGACGAGTCTAGTCAGGGACACAGGAGTGACTTATTTTAATGAGTTCTGTGTTTACTTGGTGTTATGCTCTTTGTTTTGCAGGAATCATGTTTCACAGGGGGCAAGGTTCAAGTGGACGCCAAGGAGATTTTCCTTGGCTAAATTCCCCTCAAATCGAATCCGCTTCTACTATGACGAGGTAGAAGAAGAAATTGGCTGAAGTAAAGAAGAAAGAATTTTACGTGCCCAACAGAATTGATTGGGGTTGGTTGCAAAGCATGCGCTATGAAGAGGAGTTGGCTCCTTATCTTTTAAAGGAGTTTGTTTATGAGGGAGAGACGATGGTATGCGATGGGTGGAGCTGGGTCTTCCGTATTCAAGAGCCGGTGTATCGGGAGCTTTTCCTGGAATTCTTCTCCACGGTATCTTTTCATGGGGGGGGGGGGGGATGACTGCTATCACCCGACGAGTGTTAGTTTCTGTCTTGGGAGCGAGTTTCATCAGTGCTCTGTTGTTGACTTGGCTTGTCGGATGGGTATTTATGATCGGTCATTGGTGTCGACTGCTATTTTCCGTGCATTTATGGAACACTCTCACAAAGTGTTCCCCGATGGAGTGATGAGCACGGGTTGGTGGAATATGATATCCAACAAAGTGTACATTCTGAAATCAGCCCTAGAGGGAAGCATTAGGTTGCCTACACACCGCCTTATTTCCACCACCATTAACCAAAGGAAGGATGATGACAAGGTTTCTAACCTTGATGTTTTCTACTTATGGAGCATTGTCACACCCGATACTTTCTGCAATATTCCTTGGTGTTTAGCTTCATATTTGGCTGAGGGTGCGGTCAAAGACCGCAAGACATCGAAGATTAATGGTGGAATGTTTGTCACACAGCTCGCTAATTCGTTTGGGTTATTGACCCGTGGCGCGTGGAACTTGATGACTATGATTCCTACCCTTCTGTTCAATCCTATTCTATTTAGGAGGGCTAGGATCATTGAGGATTATGGTGGAGGTCATTATGCTATCCCTCATGATGATCCTGTTTTTGGTCCCGAGGCGCCGGGAAGGAGGGTCCGGTCGAGGCGAGAGCGTGATGTCGAGGAGGAACCGCCGATGATTTCGGTAGACAATGATGAAGTACCAATGGATTGGTACAATGTTGAGATGAGGCGGTTACAAGATCAAATGGCACGGGGTATCAACTTTAGCAATCAATCCCATATTCGGTTATTTGACCATTTCAACATACCGTATATTGATGGTGGTAACTTCCCATATATTCCGTCGTGGGAAGAGGTGATCAATGCGAGAAGGAGTGGTGCGACTGGAAGTGGAGCGGTGCTGGATCATGACGATGATGAGGAGGATTAGTCTTTTTGTGTTTTTATTGAACTATTTTTATTTTTATTTTTGTTCTTATTTGGTGTGTTTGGAATTTGTTATGACTTTTTATTGTTTTGCTTAATGTTTGATTGCCTTGATTATTTTTCAAAATTGAATTAGGAGTGCTTGCATAGAAGGGTTAGAGTTATAGAGTCAAGAGAGTTATAAAGAGTGAAAGAGAGTCAAGAAAGGGAAGCGTTAGAGTCAAAGTATCGAGTCCGGTCCTTAGGGACATGAGCGAGTGACTCTAGAAGTGAGGAGAAATGTTGAAGATTTATTAGAGGCTGGAACAAATGTAGAATATCGTTTTTTTTCGTCCAGCAGTCTACTCGTCGAGTGCACTAAACTGACTCGACAAGTCGCCTTGTAATCTCACATATTCGAAGATGTCCGCGCTTATACTCGACGAGTCTACATACTTACTCGACCAGTCATTCATTTTTATACGAAGAGGACTGTTGATTTGATGCTAATGAGTGTACCACTTAACCACTTATTCTTACATATCGATTCTTGAAGATCTTACACTGTTTCCCCTACATATTTGGAGCTGCCACATGAGATTTTGATGCCCAAGTCAAGGATGAGTTGTTCCCATGACTAAAGTCAAGAGAAGATGGACCTGAAGAGAAGAGTATCAACCTAACGACTACTACCCCAGGGGAGTTTGTTCCCATTCCCTCTATATATTTGCATTTTTATTTTTTGCATAATATGCAATGAGGGCATTGCATAAAATAAGTGTGGGGTAGGGGGTTGGTCACATATTAGAAAATTTAGAAACTTAATTTCGGCTAATTTTAAAATATTTATACCAAAAATATTACTTAGGACTTAATTTAGAAAATTTTGGTAAAAAAGCAAATTAGGATTCTATGTTAGAATTATGTTGATAATTGCATGAAAACCCAAATGTTTAGTTGAGCCTATACACGTTCTAGTGCATTTGTGGCTTCCTTATTCCAGTGAAATCATGGGACAAAAACACGACCCCGCTCAGTCTGACGGATGCAATATGTTTAGCAGCCTAAACCTGAAATGTATCCAGGAAAATTATTATCGTTAGCCAATAAAGGTTGAGATTGAGCGCCCCTGCTTAAGCATGTAGGTTTATTGAGTGAAAAAAGTGAGGTACACGTAAAAAAAAAGTGAATTGCAAGAAAAGTTGAAGAATTTTGGAGCAAAATAAAGTGAAGATCAAAAGATCAAAATTCCAAGAAATTCAAAGAGTTGGAGATACCAAAAATCAATAAAGGTGGTGAATTCAAAGAGATAAAAGATCAAATTATCAAGGAAGTGAAGAATTCGAAAAAGCTCCATAGTGGTATCGAAAAGTTGTAATTCTAGATTATGTATGCTTGGGTTGCTCAATTAAAAATACCTTGAGGGTAAGAGGTTTTCTGCGGATGGATTCGGAGGGTTGCATAAAATGAGCATAGTTCGGGGTGAATGGGCGAATGTTTATGAGGATTGTGAAGATTTGGAGTATGGGGGGTACTTAGGACAAATTTAGACACAAATGTATGCGTTGCAGTCTCGGCATAATGGCTGGGTTAGATTGGAGTTGTCATATGTGATTCTAATGTTTAAAATTCAGTTTTGCTTGGGGGCAAGCAAAACTCAAGTGTGGGGTATTTTGATATGTGCATATTTAGTTCATATTAAGTATAGATTTTTATTCATTTATTAGCTAAATTATTGCATTTTATGGACACAAGGTACTTAAAAGTGTTTGAATTATATTTTCAGTCCAAAAATGAAGCTCAGAAGTAGAAGGAAGCATTAGAAGCGATTGAGAGATCAAGAATGGAACAAAGAAGAAAAACACCAAAAATAGCAACTACTCGGCGAGTAGGGTCGACTAGTCGGCGAGTCCAGGCGAAGAGTCGAGAAGATAAAGACTCGGGATCCTAGAGACTTATCACAATACGGGGACTGAGAGATGGACTCGACGAGTCGCCACATGACTCGACGAGTCGATTCGTATATATAAAGATAATTCCTCAGAATGATTGAAAAGAATTCTGGAACGATTCAGAAGAGTTTAGCTGCGATAAAGAGGTCAGAAAAACCCTAGAAGACGACGAGAGAAGCTAGAATTCAATCCCGAAGGAGAATTGAGGCAAAAATTCATCATCCCACTTAATCTTTTGTTTTGACATTATGGTTAAACAATTAGACTTTGTTTGTTTGCTGTTATTTACTTCAATTAAGAGCTAAAACCTTTAGACTTCTGTTTGGGGATACAAAGTTGATAATATGGTTTGATTGATTGGTAGGATTAATTCTAAGTTGGGATTTTTGTTATTTTAGCTTGCTAAAGAACCTTGTGTGTGACTAATAATTAATTCTCTGTTAATAGGAAGATAATTGATTAGCATGAACATCTATTGATTATCAACCTCATATGCTATGTGATCACTTTGCCATATGTCTAGGATTAATGAACATGAAACTAGAGTTAATAAGAAAATTGAGTAAATTCATGTGCAAGCTTGTGTGATGACCATCAACAAGAAGTTAATTAAAGGATTAAAATAGTTAACTATTGCAAGTCTAAATTAACCCGAATAATTAATCTAGTAAATCTAATTAAATTAGACAACTGGCCACTGTTTAAGTTAGTTTATTTGCTAAGGATTAGTATAGTGAATGCGAATCTAATCACTTGAATCGGTAACCAACAAAAGAATTAGTCCATTGCACCATTACCTTGAAATCAACCATAGGATCAATTGAGTTGAACTAAACAGAAGTTCCTTCTCATTTATTGAATCTAGTTAATTCTTCATTTTCTTGTTTTTAAATTAGTAATAGTTAACAAGTTTCTAGTCTTGAAAAACTAGAGAAAACCCCTACTTATTAATTAATTTAGATAGGATTAGTTTTTAGTTTTAATTTGTCGTTCCCTGTGTTCAATACCCTACTTATTCTAGTATACCACAATTGATAGGTTCACTGCCTTTGTGTGTTATTTATAATTAAAAGTAGGTTTAAAACTAAGTGAGTTTGCACACATCCATCCCACACTCAAATCTTGAAGACCTAAAGATAGGTGCTCGAACTAATATCCCAGCAACGAGCTATTTCCCTTGGCGCTCTCATCCGCCAATTGATATTGGTTAATAAAACCACTGAATCCCGACAATGTTGAATAAACATCCTGGGGGACCCTGTCCGCAGACCTCGGACATAATACCCCTCTTACCAAGATGCTCCAAACAAGTCTCCGACTCTCAGGCTTTAGAAATCATTTCATTCAGGGTTCGCACCCATAATCACTCACCAACTCAATCGTCCACAGCTGAACTGAAGTAGTTGAAACAACCACTACCCTAAACCGGGCTACAACTACTCCAAAGACGTAGCCTACAATCCCAAAAGTGCAATAGATCGCACAATCAATCCTACCGCCCGATACAACAGATCCATGGCGAATCGGATCTTAGCTCCTATGGGTCGGGACAGTAATCACGTACTCCTCACAAGAAACTCATACCACATCGACCCACCTGCACTCACAAGCATTGAAATAATGTCGTCAACCCTGGCGACTAACTGACTCCAAGCTGGAATACAGCCTAATCTTAGGGTCACAAGCCTGCTCACTCCTTAAAGCTCGAAAAAACTGAAAGGGTACAATCCTTGCCCTCGAAAACGACATTCCAATATGTCAATTTACCATTCTACTTCTAGATGCAAAACCCCAGCTGAACATAATCATCACTCCCTTCTGAAGTCCCCGTGACTCACTATCCGACCTCGAGCAAAACCCTCGAAGCCTCAAATCTTGAAACTCCTGTGCTAGCCTCTCCCGCTTAACCCGCATAATGTAACGAACACAAATCATCTCCTTGATACCAAGTAACTGCAACAATCTACTCACCAGAATATGTCCCAGTAACAAGTCTCGATATAGGAAAGCTCGACCAGCTCCTCCCCCTACCGTCGTTACAGCTGTTGTAGCTGATGCGAGAGCCATCTCAGCAAGGCTGCCTAGCGCTCATCGGAATACTTAACCATGGCGGTCTTAATAGACCCATACATCTCCAGAATCCGATCCAGACAATCTCAACCGCCCCCTCCAGGATGATCTCTTTGACAGGATCCTCTAACAATACTGGCCTATCCTGGCTGCCAGCACCTTATCTTGACATAAATCCAGTCTCAAGACATCTCGTAACCACCATTTTGATAATACACCAGAGAGATCTCAGATAATACATATAATAATAGGGAACCAATTTCTAACTAAACCCCAGGGGTTGTGACTTCCTTGCTATGCGTATGGGTCAACTGCTTTCAGTAGTATGAGCCGATTCTACGTACCTTCCACACCTACCAGTATTTGTCTCAAGTGTCATCACAACACCCTAACAATATACATAAACATAGCGAGCGCTCAATCCTCGCTCCTAGAGGAATGCTAAATATCTCATAATTGGCCTCCCGGCCTCTCACAACCCACCCATGAAACTTCCACCAACCCTGCAGCACTCGTGTATGCTAGCATACATAACGTTGGACCCTATAGACTTTCGAATACATGATCCTACCCTAAGCCCTTCATCAAACAAGAACATGAAATAAGGCCAAACCAAACATTCTTAGGCTGGAAGATATTAATTATGTACACCCGTGATGCATATACTAAGAAAGTACAGTAATGATGTCAACTTCATATAAGGGAAAACCATAGGCTATTAGGCATCATGTAATCAAGAAATTCTATCATGCAATTCCTGAAGATCCCTAGCTTAGTACTAGCATGTTGTTTTAACATATCACAAAGCCAAATAATCCGAAAGGTATTTTGGGGTCTATCCGTGAGCTTCGGCTGATCATACACTTGCATCCTCCTTAAAAGTCAAAGTTAAGTCAAGGTCCACGTTCCTGATCCCAAGCCAACAATCAAAAAAGAACATGACAAGAGATGGAGACCATGCCCTTAACCCAACTCTTTTATTATAATTTCTTTTTCAAAATCATTTTTCAAAAACTCTCAAATCCTAGTTTGAGACTAGATTCACACAAGTGTTTATCCAATTCAATCAAAACAGGGATGTGATACCAACTTGTAACATCCATGGAAATTCAAGCCAATTTAAAACTTTTTAAAACATTTAAAACCATTAAGTTATTATAGTTTGTTTTCAAAATAGTTTAAACATTAGAGTATCCCCATAATTAAATTGTAAAATCAAGAAATATGAGGAGCTGTACGATCACGCCTTCTCCTTTTCGCGATCATAAGAAGTACCTGAAGCAATAATCGATAAATGTAAGCTCGAAGCCTTAGTGAGTTACCCCCAAAATAGCAACGCCATACATATATAAGAATATCATATAAACATATAAGCACACACATAATGCATAATGAGGCATCAGTCTGACTGGACCGACTCCCGGTCCTCAGTCTATCTAGACCGCTCTCCGAGCCCTCGGCACGTTTGGAACGCCCTCCTGGGGGCCTCGAGCCTATCTGGGCCGCTCACTGGGCCTTCGGCCTGACTAGATTTTCCTGGCCTGGGCCTGTAGTCTACCCGGTTCGCCCAGGGTATCTTGGCCTACAACACACAACAGGACCTGCTTCAATCCTTTCCCCAAAGCAACAATCATGTGCACATACATATAAACCAGTAAACTTGCAGATCTAACAGCCACTAATCATGACAACCATCCTATTGTTGGATTAATGTCAAAGTCCATAACTATATTTGTTATGTACTTGACCCAACTCGGCATGGTCCATTTGGTTGCACTTCACCGACACAATTTATATGGTTAGTCTTTTGAGAATAGTATATTTTTGATTTATATTAATATATTATAAGTTCTAATATATTAATATGGAATCATATTATTTAATTAGTATTGATCAAGAATTAATTTAGAATTAATTAAGTGATCAAAAGTAACTAATTAAATATGGAATCTTATATATATGGAACGGGTCAAGTTCATTTAGGTTGGGCTAAGCTTTTATGGACAGTCCATGGGGCTTTTAACCCATGGATCCTATGTAAATGAAAGGTCATGGGTATTAGGGTTTACATGGATGTAACCGTAATCCCCCATAATATATAAAGGGGTATTTGGCTCACAAAATTGGCACATGTGTGTGAAAATAAGAGTGGGCCAATTTTAGTGTGCATACATATTCTCTCAAGTTCTTCCAAGGTGTTTTGGTGATTTGTGATTCCATTTGAGGCTTTCACACTATTGGGGCTAAGCTCTTAAAGCTTGAAGACATCAAGCTACATCAAAAGGTGTGTCATCTAACTAGAACTTTGTAGTATAGGTGCTTCATAATATGCTAGTTAGGATGAAACCTTGGAATAGTTAATATTTGCATGTATAATAAAGAAAACATAGATCCAAGGTTTATAGGGTTGCATGTACACCATAGGAGTGTTAGCATGCTCAAAACCCAACAGTGGTATTAGAGCCATGGGTTGTTTTCTGTTATATTCATGCAAATTTCTTGATTTTCAAAGTTGAATAAAAAGAAAAAAAAAACCATGAAGTTTGTCAAATTTTAAGATAATTACTTGTTTTGTGAAAAACTAATTATTTGTAAAATTTGAATCATTTGCTATATGAGTTGAATTAAGTCAAATTTAGTAAAAGATGAAATGATATGATTATTTTATTAGTTTAAAAAGTTTGATCTAAATGGTTTAAGGAGTTACAAATTTTGTCATAAAGTTTTGGAGCTAAAAAGTTTTTTTTTTGAAGTTGTGATCTTAAGAGTTTTGAAACTTCCATAAGTTATGGATATGAAAGTTTTTTTTTAAAAAAAAATGATTCAACGTTTCTATGGAGTTACAAAATTTTGTGTAAATGTTTTAAAGAATTCCATAACTTTCTTAAGTTATGGAACATGAAAAGTTTCATCATTAAACAAGTATTTAACTCCATAAGTTATGGAATCCAAAAGTTTTCAAGAGTTACAAAACTTGCCCTCAAGTTTTGGAATTTGGAAAACGTTTTTTTGAAAAAAAAATTGAATTCTAAAACTCTTGGGTTCATAACTTAAACAATTAATTAAATGATTTTAATTTTGAATTAATAATTGGAATTATGATGTTTTTATTTATTTATTTATTTATTTTTGGTCCGGCAAATACAAATATACTAATCTACTCCTAAACTAACACCTAATTCCACCTATGTCCACGACGGGACTTGAGCCCTCGACCTCAAAGACGGAGGACACCACCTAATACCGCTGGGCTAGAAGCCCTTTGGTTTATGATGTTTTTATTGAATGATTCAATTAACTCTTATGGACTTTATTAATAGATAATTAAAGTGTTTAATTAAAAGAGAATTAATAATGCCATAATGACATGGTTTAAGTTTACTTAAATTAAGAGTATAGTTTAATTAATAGATTAAACCATCAAGTATTTTAAATGTCTAAAATACACCCTTATACTATTATAATATTAAAAGTTTAATATATTATATGTATAAGAGCAAGTCATCTTACCATTAGTATGCCTCATTCACGAAGCCGGTCTATAAGGTGGGTATAATGTTAGTGCCTATAAAATGGCAGTTTAATGGGTGTCCACTCTCACCCACCACTTCCTTGACTAGTGGAGGGTCGTTAGCCGAACGGGTAGGACAAGGAGTAGAATTCTCCCTTCATTAAATGTATTAATGATAAATATAAAGTAACTAAATATTTTTTTTTATAATTCCCAATCTTAGTTACTTTAGGAAAATGTGAATAAGGTGCTAATCCATGAAATTACACTTTGCACTTTGCTTAAGTCGGTTAGTGGAGCGTGTGTGGTTAACCGGAACACTAGCTTGATTTAACAAGGTAGGCAAAGGGTAACTTAATGTTTATCATAGTATCGATGGAGCGTGTGTGGTTAACCGGCACATCGATTGAGGGGTAAACACTTAAGAGTACCAAGTAATTTGCATGGCTACTTCACACCGTGTTTTGTGATCCTTGGCATCCCAGTCACAAAACCTGAAGGGCACACTCGAGATTGAAACATGCCATTAAACAGTTCAATGAATCTCAAAAGAATCTAGGAGTTTCTAAAACCAATTAATGATCTTATCTATTTTCTTGGTGCTTCTAAATCAGCAATGATTAGGAGGACTAGTAAAGCAAATTTGATTAGAAGATCAACTTCCCAAACTTCCATGGACATTGACAATGGTACATGGTAAAGGGCATTGATTACGAAGCTGCCAAATTTACCTGAAAGATCTTCAGATAAAGTCCATTATCAAACTCTATTAAGTTTCTATTATGAGATTCATATTACATGATGTGACTGGGTCATATATTGATGTTTTAAGAATCAAAGAAAAAGTGAAGAAGGAAGTATATGCTGATTCTGATCGTGAAGATGGATTTCGATTGCATGGTTTGGTGATCAGAATTTTGAGTTGTTACTTAGGAGTTATGTAATATTGCTTAGGAATAGATAGCAACAAGTTTTTCATATGGTTTTGCATTGTAAGGATAAGTTTTCCACAAAGTTTTAAAATAAAATTTTTGGTTTTATTTATTCTATGTATCCTTAGAATGGCATTTGTGAAAAATTGTTGTTTATATGATTCAATTGATAGCAATATTGGAAAGTGGATTCGATTCTTTCATTTGTGGCAGTGTCTAAATTTACCAAACAAAGAAAGATTCTCATCACCCAAGTTTCAGTTGAATAGAAACTTGGAATCATACAAGTTGTACAATATGATGAATGAGAACTTCTAGCTTTGGAAAATTAAGACTAGTTCCTTGTTTGCATTTATATGTGATTCAAGTGAAGGACTAAGGGATCGAGTACACATTCTTGTGCACTGATCAAGTTCACCACAAAAGATCTATAAGACTATTCGTCATGATTTACAAAAGTTTAGTAAATATGGTTACACTTACAAGTTTAAGTGTAATTCTGATACATTGGAATAATTTCGATGTATGGAAGAACGAATGAGAAGAATCAAATGAGGCAGAAGGATAAAAGTTTCTCAAATCTGAAAAGATGGGAGAGTACTTTAGTATCAAGTTTTGTGATCATCTTAATGATTTAGAAATCATATCACAATTAGTCCTCTAAGGAAATCTTAGTGCATTCTTATGACTAAGAATAGGAATCATGAATTGTTGAAATGGTTAAATCAAGAAGATGAGTCATACATCGTTCCAAAACAATTCTTAGAGTCATACTCCAAGATTGTAACTTGAGTGACATATCTTAAAGATAGGCTTATAACACTTGTCAAATGTAAGAGTAAAAGTATCCTACACTTGTACATTTGAAATTGGTAAGTTGTGATGTTTTGGATAAAACAAAGACCATCTAAGACCAATTGTGTGAAGTGTTTGTCTTGATAAAGAATCCAAACTATCTCTTGAATATTTGGCAAGTGAGTCTTATGTGTCAAGAGGATAGTGGGAGTCTTAAAGATCTTAGAAGAATTTCAAGATCTAATCAAGAATAAAAACCTGTAGTTTAACATTAGCACACGACGTGAGGTTTATAACCTATCGTGTTGACATATTTCTATTTCAATGCCCATTCAAGTTAAAGTTGGCTTTCCATATGTGTTCTTAGAGTTCTCAATTGGTTGCATAACAACTTGGAATCAATGGCAGGCCCTTGAGCTGCCAGGTGGCAAGAAAATAAGATTGCGTTCAGTTCATATGAGTTTGGATTTGTCATTATCCTTGTCTTGTGACTATGGTTTTTACAATTCACATGGATAAGAACACATACACCATAAAATCTAAGGGTCATAAGGTTTCTCTCCGATTCCTGAAAATGATGGTGAAAAAACACTTGCACCAAGTAGATTTGAAGCAGATGGCAAAAGATCTAAACAATTGAGACTATGATTATGACATCCCTTTTCATAGTTTTGAAATTGTTTAGACACACCTGTGAGCTATCTAAGATAAGGTGTTTGATTTTAATAAAGTCTTATCAAGGCAATCTCGTCTCAGAAATATGAACTTTGGTAAGAAAGTCAATAAAGTATTGATTTCTAGAAGTCCAGCTGATTTCTGAGTACATGTCAAAGCTAGTGGGAGCATAAGTGTTATTGCTAATAATCATCATGTTAGTGGGAGCATGATAATTATGATAAAGGTTTCAAGTTAGCAATTTTAATTATAGAAAACAAAAGTTTCAATTCGTGGAGTTGCAGGGGTTGAAAAGTTGTTTTGCTATAATTAAGGGAGAGGAAATTATACTTCATCTCAAATATATAAGCTTAGATTGAGGGTTTAATCATCTTTAGTCAAAGATATATATATATATATATATATATATATATATATATATATATATATATATATATATATATATATATGTATGTATTTTGTGTTGGAATGGCTCAACATAAGGAAGTTCTATATATGGGTCTGTTATTTGTGTTCTAAAATTTGATTATGATTACAACATCCCTTTTCTTAATCTGAATTATGAGAACTTGGCAAATAGAAATATTGTAGCAAAAGGACTAGTCTAGTATCATGTCTTTGTGTCAGACATCATGAATCGTGTCCCATATGCTTCAGATATATGATCGATTGCATGTGCTATAATATTCATCCTTTCTAAAATTTTCCAAATGCCTGGGGCATTAAGAAGGGAAAAGGTCTAGATTTGGATATTACTAAAATGATTAAGCAATTGTCGAGGACAATCTAAGGTTTACCGAAGATTGGTTGCGTAGGGAAAGTTTGAAGTATAATGTTAATTTTTGGAAGGACCATATTGACATATTTTGAAAAGAGGCAACTCTTGTTCAAAAGTGACAGTCAAAATGGGAATATGGGAAGGTTGAAGTTGTTCAATAAACTTGTGTATGATTAGGAAACTTAATGCAAGAAGGATGTTTCCAAGGAGTTGATCTCCTTTGGAATGCTCTGTAATGTTTGTTGTCAAGTCTTTGTGACTTTGTGCATAATCATTACAAGAGGATCAATGTATATAAGTTTAGAAACTAACAGATTTTAGTAAATGGCATGAGTTTGGGAGTGTGAAATGAGAATCATTAAAATTATGTTCTTTTGATCTAAGTTCACAAAGAAAAGGATCATAGACAAACATAGAGTTCATACTTGGTGTATGGCAAAGCTATTGTTTAGAAAAACATAGTGTACATGCTTGGAGCATGAGACACCTACTATTTTAATTCAAGTATAAATTTGATAAATCCGAAACAATGAATAATGAGTAATCAGCATGCATATAAATAGAAAGTGTTTTATTTATATTCATAAGTTTTTGATACCATATTAGATTCATTTATTCTTGTGTTTCACTTTGCATGTTATGACTTCCATAATAACTAGGTTATTCTTCAGGAATGGCTAAGTTATTCAAACCATCCACAGTCGGTCATATGTTGGAAGTAGATATGAATCAAGACTGTCATGGGTTGGCTTGTAGAGGTTCAAGTTGGTGGAAAAACTTGTGCTACAACACCCATGAGTGCTCATAAGTTCTGAGTATTGGATTCAACCCGCGCTCATTGGAATCACTTCATGGATTTTATCATGAGTGATCATGAGACGATAATATCTTATATTTTTCAATCCTAGAGATATGAGTTGTTACTATGAGTTGGTTATACATTGATTGCACGAAAACGCATTGGTAAGTCGATGTTATAAAACATGCCTTTATGTATGATTCAACAAGTAGTAGAACAAGCCATATGAGTCGAAGTTTATACATTCCTTTTACCTTCGGGATAAAAGCGATATTTGTGGGCCCCTCGATGATTTAATGATGACACATGTGAGTGCTTCGCCAAGCCAGCACTGATTTGATTTGTTCAATTAGTCAGTCATCATGAATCGGATATCGGGAAACAAAAAAAGGAAAAAGAGAATGATTTATCATCCATATCTCAGTCCATATGATATCTAGAATGAAGGATTATATGATCCCTTATCTAATGGACAAGTCATTGACAAAGGTCAGAGTTCGACAACGACTTTAAGAGCTACAATTGCCAGTTAGGTTTTGAAGTCGTACTCAATAATAGTTTTAGACTTATCCAAGTGGGAGACTGTTGGATTAATGTCTAAGTCCATAACTATATTTGGTATGTACTTGACCCGACTCGGCATGGTCCATTTGGGTTGCATTTCACCGACACAATTTATATTGTTAGTCTTTTGAGAATAGTATATTTATGATTTATATTAATATTTTATAAGTTCTAATATATTAATATGAAATCATATTATTTAATTAGTATTGATCAAGAATTAATTTAGAATTAATTAAGTGATCAAAAATAATTAATTAAATATGGACTCTTATATATATATGGAATGGGCCAAGTTCATTTAGGTTGGGCTAAGCTTTTATGGATAGTGCATGGGGCTTTTAAACCATGGATCCCATGTAAATGAAAGGTCATGGGTATTAGGGTTTACATGGATGTAACCCTAATCCCCCATAATATATAAAGGGGTCCTTGGCTCACAAAATTGGCACAAGTGTGTGAAAATAAGAGTGGGCCAATTTTAGTGTGCATACATATTCTCTGAAGTTCTTCCAAGGTGTTTTGGTGAATTGTGATTCCATTTGAGGCTTCCACACTATTGGGGCTAAGCTCTTAAAGCTTGAAGACATCAAGCTACATCAAAAGGTATGTCATCTAACTAGAACTTTGTAGTATAGGTGCTTCGTAATATGCTAGTTAGGATGAAACCTTGGAATAGTTAATATTTGCATGTATAATAGAGAAAACATAGATCCAAGGTTTATAGGGTTGCATGTACACCATAGGAGTGTTAGAATGCTCAAAACCCAACACCTATAACCAGGATACCGATCGGACCGATCACTAACATAGCAACCATGTTATAACCAGGATACTAATATAACGGATCTCTAACATAGCAACAATCCTAACTACCAAGATGTAAATATATAAGCATATCATTAACTACACCTAGATGCAAATCCGATAAGGGCCGACATTGGTTCCTTAGACCCTGTGATATACTGAGGAGAACTCACCTGGCACTGTTGAAGTCCCACAGATAAAACTCCAGTTGCTGGTTGACAGATTCCGGACCTATCAACATTGAACAATACCCAATTATTAGTTGGCTACTAAGCCCATGGTCGAACTCACACTCCAAAGGCCCAAAAGTCAAGTAATGGGCCAAAGCCCAACATATGACCCAATTTTCCAAATTGGCCCCAGACCTCTACCTGGTCTTTCCTTAAGGCCTAACATATTATTCTAGTCCAAACTCTTGGTATTCCCATGGCTCAATATCACATAATCATCAAGGCCCGATTATGGCCCACCTATGGCATAATTTTCCAAATTGTGCCCAAGTCCTTCACATGGGCCTTATCCTAAAGCCCATCCAATTATTTTGGTCCATTTACTTGTTCTTGGATAGCCCATCAATAGTCCAATCACCAAAACCCAATAGGAACGCCCAACTCAAGGTCGAAGTGAAATTAGGGTTTTCACAAGAAATGACAATTAGGGTTAAGTGTTCCAACCTAAACCATTAAGGACTTAATCCATAAAGTCTAATATTGCCTTAGGTTAATTTATAATGAATATTACGTAATATTTTAAGTTTATTATATAATTCTAGTGCGGGTCCAGATAAAACTCCCAAAATTAGGGTTTCATGACATTAGGGATTCCTACCCAATACTAACCCATTAGTCACATGGTTGGGCTTTTAGGTCAATTAGGGCTTTATTGAGCCCATAAGGGTTTCATTGGTCAGGCACCACCCACTACTACCTAGGGTAGTGGTGGTCAATGGCGGCGCTTGGTGGCGGTGGTGGTTATGATCGCAGTCCATTTTTGTCCAAGCAACCTAACTCAAGCAACAACATACCGCCACCCAACGCGGCGCTTGGTGGTGGTAGGAGGTGGCAGCCACCACCTCACGGTGGTGGTTATGAGTTTTCTTTTTATTATTCCTATATCGATTACAATTTACAACACACATTACCGAATAAACACACACGCACACACACTAAGATAACACACACACACACAAAACCACCCTTATGGTGGCCGGAGGTGGCACATGGTGGCAGCCACCACCTCATGGTGGTGGTGGCGGCTTTTCCTACGGATTCTGGCCAAACAATACACACAACATAATACATCAAGTGGCAGCAAACGGCAACCTAAAAATATGTTAAAACACACACACAGTCATCTTGCACGGTGGCTGGTGGCGATGGTAAGTGGCAGCAGATGGAGACCACCATGGTTGGGGGCCATGGTGGTTCCTTTCCTCGATCTCCGGCCAACAACACACACACAAGACATCTCGGTTTCATCAGCACACATCTGCAAACACAACACGAGATGATGTACCAAGAACAAACTCTTCTTAGCCGCTTTGGGAGCTAGGCGGCAAGGAAAACGAGCAGCAGCAGTGGCTATTGGTGGAAAATGGCGTTATGAGAAGCTTCACGGCAGAACAGTCGCATGATGGCGAGGACAAAGATGAAACCCATTAGCAGCAACTCAACTGGTCCTCCCACGACCAAAAAGTCGGTCTATGTGGTTTTCCCCTGTTACAAACGACGTCCGGCGGTAGGAGCTAGAAGTAGAAGAAAGATAAGGCAGCGGAGAAGAAGGAGAAGGAGAAGAGCGAAGGTTTCTGGTGGTCGCTGTCGTCGGCTATTGACGATGGGCGTTCCAGCTACAGCATAGTGGCAATGACGGTGGTGAAAGGTGGCATAAGGGTGTTACGACGCCGAAGTTGAAGTAGGAGGGTGAAGGAGGTGACGGCTGGAGAATGGAGGAGGGAGGGTGGCGGCTGGTGTTAAGGGATTAGGGTTAGGGTTTGCATGTGCGTTATGATGGATATATATATATATATATATATATATATATATATATATATATATATATATATATATATATATATATATATATATATATATATATATATATATATATATATATATATATATATATATATATATATATATATATATATATATAGGGCTAAAGGGGGTGACTGGTTCACCCATGTCCATCCTCAAACATTTGTATATTTTACACGATTAGACCCTCTCCATAAAAAATCTTTTCAACTTAAGTACATAATTTACCCTTTTTGCCCCACCCATCCAAAATCCTTTCATAGTAAGCCCAAATGATACCAAACACACCATGACTTTCGAAATCCTTTTCAAAATAATTCCCGAAATTACACTTTAAACCAAGAGATTGAAATCGGAACAATTTCTCACTGTTTTGATCAAAACGAAGAATGATATTTGGTGATGGGTCTTGGAATCGTAATTTGGTATTAGTTGGGTCTCGCAATACACTCAATTTTGGCCATCACAAGTTGAATAAATTTATGGTATTGTAAAGGAGTCTCATAATTACAAGCTTTCATAGATTTTATATCTCATATTTGAAGCAATTTCAGTCTTTCAATATAGAACTTCCATATGAATTGGGAAGGGTCAAAGTGGGATTGAGTTATGTCAAATGTTTGACATTGAATGGGTTTGAAGATCTGAATCGAAATTGAAGGTTTGACAATGATGATCGAAGGATTCTTATTCGATAGTGATGGTGAAGGAAATGAAACTTAAAAGATTGGTTTCGAAAATGAAGAATTAAATGCGAAATAGATAGGTTTGCACTTTGATATGGAAGCTTCTCAGTCGAAATCTGGACTTTGATTGTGTGAAAATTATTGGTTCGACTTTGATTGTGCAAAATTTGTATGAGAATGCTTGAGAAAGAAAATAATTTTGAATGGAAAGTGAGATTTTTGTATGGGAAGCTTATGCTTCTATAGGAAGTGGATGCTTCGTTATTGCTATCCACTGGAGCAAGATGATTTTCGATTTGAAAACTTAAAATCAAGTTTTAATGCATTGGGGTCGCAATCAAGCTTTGAGGCTGAAAATTAAAAAAAAAATTGACTCGAGGAATCTAAAGGTCGAAATTCACGTTTTGTTGTTGCAATGTTGGAGGGTTTTTGCATCTAATCTAATTTGGGGAACAAGACTCATAAAGTAACATAATTGGTCCCTGAATTTTTAGAAAAGTGATATTTTTACCTAGAAACCTAAATCTTTTCAAATTTTGGAGAATTTTTTGAGGATTTCAAAGAGAGTTATTTTTGCAAAAGATTTCCAGCGATATGAACTATTTTGTTTATTTTCTGCTGAAAAGCAGTCTGGGAAGTAAAGGTTTCGAAAATTAACATATTTTTTTTTGAATTTTCTGGATTTGTTGTCTCGTTTTTTTGTCTCATATCGAGGGGGTGGATTGTACTGCCATACCCACATTAAGCACATTCTCAATCCCATTTGGTGTTTTATAATCCTGTTTCAATTATAAAAAGGGAGAGAGATTGGGATATGTGTATTCGAAATCAAAGGTTTTATGGATATTCATATTTGGAGAATTATCATTTATGATTGAAGACTGGTGTGAACTTGAGGGGGAGTTATATATGAAGTGATTCGAATTCCATTTTCTGAAATGGTTTGTTTTTATGAAGGGTTTTCTCTTAATGATGATTTTTGGAGTGTGCTTTTAAGCTCCAGGATGGGTAATTTGCCTTGGGTTTGGATAATCTAGGACCTAAAACTGCCTGTTTGTTCTTGTTGCTTTGGATTGTAATGTCTCACATTATAGAACATGGATTAGAATATTATTAAAGACTTCAATATTTGTTTATTTCTTCTACATTTTTGTCACACTAGAGGTCTAATTCGCAAAGTTTCTCTTTTCGGAAATTCAAATCGGGTTATTAATTCCAAGCTTGGAAGGGGAGAACATTAGGGTATAAAGCTCTTCATTGGATGGTGTCCTAAGCTTTCCCTTATTTCATATGGGTTATGGGTTGAGCTAGCCTATAACTATTTGTATAGTATTTACTGTATAGGTTTGAGAGTGTTCCTATTGTATATAGTTGTAGTGTAGTTCTAGAGAGAGAGATAAAGAGAGAAAGAGAGAATATTGTAGTAAGGAAAAACATGCTTCTACATTTTTTTACTTCTCTATTATCTTTACCAATTATGCTTCAACTATAGATCGGGTCTTATCCATTACGCATGGATTCTTAATTTCACATTTTTCATCTTCTGTGGGATCCTACAAAATCCATCTCTGAACCAGTCCTACTTCTTCATATCGATTTATGTGGGCCATTTTTGGATTAATGTCTAAGTACATCACTATAATTGGTAAGACTTGACCCGACCCAGCATGGTCCATTTAGGTTGCATGACATCATGCATTTGGATAGACTATAATGAGAGAAATAACACTTAAAGTTTATTAATATATTATAAGTTCTAATATATTAATAACGCTATTTAATTAGTATTGATCAAGAATTAATTTGGAATTAATTAAGTGATCAAAAGGAGACTAATTAAATATATGGGTTGATTGTGTAAATCATTCATGCTAATCCAATTTCAAAGATAATTGTCAATAGATTCATGTTTTGTATTAGTTTAAAGTTTAGACTAATTACATGAAAAAGTTTGATTTGAATTATCTTGTTCTTATGAGTTGCTTGGATTAATAGAAAAGTTAATTGATTATGTGTTTTTAATCCATTTTAATCTAAGAGTTGATTCTAAAATGTGTTTTTGTAACTTTTCCTCAAGTTATATGAAAAGTCACATTTATGTTTCATAAAACTCATAAAAGTTGGCAATGGTTACAAAAAACTGAAGAGTCTTGTCCTCAAGTTATGGAGGTTCAAGAGTCACTTCATTAAGTAATAAAATGTAACCTTAATTAATTTCATAAGTTACAAAAATAAAGAAAAGTTACATTCTTTTATTAGTTTAAAGTCTTCCATAACTTCTCCTCAAGTTATGGAACTTGGAGAGTTTTTTAATTAAAATTACTTTAAACACATAAGTTATGGAATTAATTAGTTTTGAATAGTTTCAAAACTTGCCCTCAAGTTTTAGAATTTGAAAATATTTTCACTTATGAATACTTTAATTCCAAGTTAGCCCTTAGAATTTTAAAAGTTAAAATTCAATCCTTATACTTTATAATATTATATGTTAATAATATATATATATATATATATATATATATATATATATATATATATATATAAGATTAAGTCAGTTTTACCATTAGTAGGCCTCATTCACGAAGCCGGTCTATAAGGGGGGTATAAGGTTATTGCCTATAAAATGGCTGTTTAATGGGTGTCCACTCTCACCCACCGCTTCCTTGACTGGTGGAGGGTCATTAGCCGAACGGGTAGGACAAGGACTAGAATTCTCCCTTCATTAAAAGTATTAATGATAAATAATAAGTAACTAAACTCTTATAAATACCCAATCTTAGTTACTTAGGAAAATGTGAATTTAGAGCTAACCCATGAAATTACACTTTGCACTTTGCTTAAGTCGTTAGTGGAACGTGTGTGGTTAACCGAAAAACTAACCTGAACTTAACAAGGTAGGCAAAGGGTAACTTAATATTTATCATAGTATCGATGGAGCATGTGTGGTTAACCGACACATCGATTAAGGGGTAAATAATTAAGGGTACCAAGTATATTTGCATGGTTACTTCAGACCTTGTTTTGTGATCCTCGGCATCCCAGTCACAAAAACCTGAAGGGCACACTCGAGATTGAAACATGCCATTAAACAGTTCAATGAATCTCAAAAGAATCTAGGAGTTTCTAAAACCAATTAAAAACTAATAATTTATTTCGTTTTTCATGGTGGAAATTGGTGAATCGTCGTTCACCTACCTTCAAATATTCTATAGCTTGGATTACGGCATCCCTCTTCCGAGTTATAAAATAGTTTGTAGGGTCCTAGCCTTAATATTTCATATTGTGTGTTATATTAAGGACTTGTAATCAACTATCTTGAATGTCTCCAAAAGATGTCTAGTTCAGACATCTATGATCCTCCCAAATCTCTTGGAACTTCACTTCCTCCACCTCCTCCAAGTATTCCCCCTAACCCACAAAGTTCAAGGTCACTCACACCCTATTGGCAAGGCATGGTCTAGGTGTGATCACATCTTGGAGATGAAGTCACATATTGACAAGCCGGGAGAGTTGGGTGTCAAATTCTTGAGAAAGTTAGTGGTTCCATCACTTTCTAAGTCACATAGTGAGTTCCTTTGGGACTCCTATGAAACAGACTATGAGAAGACCCTTAATGATCTTCTCTATTTGCTAAGATCAACATCCTAAAACATTACGGGCATTGACAATGAAGACATTGGATATCCAGTAAAGCTCTCTCTTCCCAATGGAAAGGGATCGGTCATAGTCAACTCGGTTGACCAAATGGTAAAGAGAAAAGCTAAGTCTGGGATAGTATCGGTACCATTACCAAAGGGTTCATATGTTTATATTGCCAAAGGAAGGGGCATTAGCTGCAAAGCTGCCAATTTAACCTAAGGATGTTAAAGTCAATAAGTTTGACTCTACTTCAGGTAAATTCCACTATCTAACTCTACTAACTTTCTATTATGAGATTCTTGATACATGATGTGACCGCGTCATATGTTGATGTTTTAAGAATCAAAGAAAAGTGAAGAAACTTAAAGAAAGAATGTGCTGAATCTGATTGTGTAGATGGATTTCTATCGTATAGTTTGAAGATCGGATTCTTGAGCTACTTCTTAGGAGTTATGATATATTGCTTAGGAATAGATAACAACAAAGTTTTCATGTTCTTTTGCATTGTAAGGATAGTTTTTCCGCAACGTTTTTAAAATAAAAGGAAAAAAATTGACTTTATTTATTTTAAAATATCCTTACAATGGCATTTGAGAAAAAAAAATTGTTGCGTATATGATTCCATTAAGAGCAAGAGTGGAAATATGAATTTGATTCTTTCATTTGTGGTAGTGTCTAAAGTTACCAAATAAGCAAAGATTCTCATCACCCAAGTTTCAGTTGGATAAAAACTTGGAATCATGCAAGTTGTATAGTATGATGAATGAGAATTTTCAATCAATGGAAAATTAAGATTAGTTCCTTGTTCACATGTGTATGTGAGTCAAGTGAAGGACTAAGGGATCGAGTACACATTCATGTGCACTGGTCAAGTCCACCACAAAAGATCGATAAGATTATTCATCATAATTTACTAAAGCTTAGTAAATATGGTTATACCTACAAGCTTAAGTGTAATTCCGAGACATTGGAAAAGGTTCCAATGTATGGCAGAGCGAATAAGAAGAATCAAATTAGGCAGAAGGATAAAAGTTTCTCAAATCTGAAAAGATGGGATAGTACTTTAGTATCATGTCATATGATCATCTTAATGATTAAGAGAACGTATCGCAATTCATTGTCTAAGTCCATTCTGATAGCTAAGAAGAGGAGCTATGAATTGTTTTAGTGGTCAAATCAAGAAGTTGAGTCATACTTCGTTCAAAATAAAGTCTTAGAGTCATACTCCAAGATTGTAAGTTGACTGACATATCTTAAAGGAAGGTTTCTTAACACTAGTCAAATGTAAGAGTAAAAGTTTTCTACTCTTGTACATTTGAAATTGGTAAGTTGTGATGTTTTGGATAAAACAAAGACCAAGTAAGGCCAATTGTGTAAAGTGTTTGTCTTGATAAAGAATCCAAACTATCTCTTGAATACTTGGCAAGTGAGTCTTATGTGTCAAGAGGATAGTGAGAGTCTTAAAGATCCTGAAAGGATAATCAAGAATAAAAAACATGTAAGTTTATCACTTGAGGTTTATAACCTATCGTGTTGACATATTCTGTGCTCATTCCAGTTAAAGTTGGCTTTGCATATGAGTTCTTAGAGTTCTCAATTGGTTGCACAACAACTTGGAAGCAATGGCAGGCCCTTGAGCTGCCAGATGGTAAGAAATTAAGATTGAGTTCAGTCCATATGAGTTTGGATTTGTCATTATCCTTGTCTTGTGACATTGGTTTTGACAATTCACATGGATAAGAACACACACGCCATTAAATCTAAGTGTCACAAGGTTTCTCTGCGATTCATAAAAATGATGGTAAGGAAACACTTTCACTGAGTAGATTTTAACTAGATAGAAATTGTGATATTTGCATTCTCAAAGTCGTTAGTGGAGCGTGTGTGGTTAACCGGCACACTAACCTGGACTTGTGAGAAGTGGCAAAGGTCTAAACAATTGAGACTATGATTACGGCATCCCTTTTCATTGTTCTTAAATTGTTTAGACACACCTGTGAGCTATCTAATGAAAGGTGTATGATTTTGATAAAGTCTTATCAAAGCAATCTAGTATCATAAATCTGAACTTTGGTAAGAAAGTCAATAAAGCATTGGTTTCTAGAAGTCCAACTGATTTCTGAGTACATGTCAAAGCTAGTGGGAGCATAAGTGTTATGCTAATAATCATCATGTTAGTGGGAGCATGATAATTATGATAAGTATTGCAAGTTAGCAATGTTAATTATAGAACACAAAAGTTTCAATTCGGGAGGCTGTAGGGGTTGTAAAAGTTGTT
Organism: Lactuca sativa; assembly: GCF_002870075.4. NCBI lineage: Eukaryota > Viridiplantae > Streptophyta > Magnoliopsida > Asterales > Asteraceae > Lactuca > Lactuca sativa. The sequence continues at coordinate 226,231,846 of NC_056630.2, forward strand.
TGCTATAATTAAGGGAGAGGAAATTATACTTCATTTCAATTCTAAAAGCTTAGATTGAGATTTTAATCAAATTTAGTCAAGAATGTATATGAATTTCATGTTGGAATGGCTCAACGTAAGGAAATTCTATATATGGGTTCATTATTTGTGTTTTAAAATTCGATTACGATTACGACATCATTTTTCATAATCTGAATTATGAGAACTTGGCAAAAAAAAATGAAAATATTATAGCAAAAGACTGGTTTAGTCTTTATGTGAGACATCATGAATCGTGTCCCATATGCTTCAGATATAGGATCGATTACATGTGCTATATTCATCCTTTCTAAAAATTTCCAAATGTCTAGGGCATTAACAAGGGAAAAGGTCTAGAACTGGATATGACTAAAACGATTAAGCAATTGTCGAGGACAATCTAAGGTTTACCAAAGATTGGTTGCTTAGGGACAGTTAGAAGTATAGTGTTAATTGTTGGAAGGACCATATTGACATATTCTGAAAATAGGCAACTTTTGTTTAGAAGTGATAGTCAAAAAGGGAATGTGGAAATGATCTCATTGGTGGAAGTTGTTCAATAAATCTGTGTAAGATGAGGAAACTTAATGCAAGAAAGATGTTTCCAAGGAGTTGATCTCCTTTGGAATGCTCTGTAATGTTTGTTGTCAATTCTTTATGACTTTGTGCATAATCATTACAAGAGAATCATTGCATATAAGTTTAGAATCTAACAGATTTCGGTAAAAGGGCATGAATTTCGAATTCCTGCATTTTCCATAAGAATTCGGGAGTGTGAAATTACAATCATTCAAAGTTTGGTCAATTGGTTTATTTCACAAAGTAAGGATCATAGACAAACATAGAGTGCATACTTGGTGTATGGCAAAGCTATTGTTTAGAAAACATAGTGTACATGCTCGGAGCATGGGACAACTATTGTTTTAATTCAAGAATAAAGTTGATAGTTGAAACCATATGCAATTAATAATGTGTAATAATATGGTGATAAATAAAAGGTGTTTTATTTATGTTCATAGGTTTTGATACCATATTAGATTCAATTATTCTTGTGTTTCATTTTGCATGTTCTGACTTCCAGAATAAACTAGGATATTCTTGCGGAATAACTAAGTTATTCAAACCATCCACAGTCGGTCATATGTTGGAAGTAGATATGAATCAAGATTTTCATGGGTTGGCTTGTAGAGGTCCAAGTTGGTGGACAAAGTTGTGCTACAACACTCATGAGTGTTCATAAGTTCTGCGTATTGGATTCAACCCGCGCTCATTAGAATCACTTCATAGATTTTATCACGAGTAATCATGAGACGATAATATCTTATATTCTTCAAACCTAGATATATGAGTTGTTACTATGAGTTGGTTGTACATTGATTGCAAGAAAACGCATTCGGTAACTCGATGTTATAAAACATGCCAATGTGTATGATTCAACAAGTAGTAGAACAAGCCATATGAGTCGAAGTTGATCCATTCCTTTTACCTTTGGGATAAAAGTGATATTTGTGGGCCCCTCGATGATTTAATTATGATACATGTGAGTGCTTGGCCACACCAGGACTGATGTGATTTGTTTAATCAGTCAGTCATCATGAATCAGAAATCAGGAGACAACAAATGGACAGAGAGAATGATTTATAATCCATGTCTCGGTCCATATGATATCTAGAATGGAGGAATATATGATCCCTTATCTAATGGTCAGAGATCATCGGCAAGGTCAGAGTTCGACAGAAGCTTTTGAGAGCTACGATTGCTAGACGGTTCTTGAAGTCATACGAAATAATAGTTTTAGACTTATCCAACTGGGAGACGGTTGGATTAATGTCTAAGTCCATAACTATAATTGGTAAGACTTGACCCGACCTGGCATGGTCCATTTGGGTTGCATGACATCATGCATTTGGATAGACTATAATGAGAGAAATAACACTTAAGGTTTATTAATATATTATAAGTTCTAATATATTAATAACGCTATTTAATTAGTATTGATCAAGAATTAATTTGGAATTAATTAAGTGATCAAAAGGAGACTAATTAAATATATGGGTTGATTGTGTAAATCATTCATTCTTATATATGTGGGCTTGTGATCCATGATTTCTTATGTTGGAATAAGTCCATGGGGTGACCCATGGATACTCCATGGAGGTTAAAATCCATGGAGCATAAGGAATGGGTAAAGTTATGAGTTACATAGTGTAACCCTAATAGCCACCATATAAAAGAATCCCATGGCACAAGAAATCATGCACTATGTGTGAATATGAGGGCTAGACGATTTCAAGGAGTGTTCCATTTCTCTCAAGTTATTCCATGCGCATTTGGTGTTGTGTGAACCATTTGAGGTGTCGCACTTGGGGCACTAGGCACTCAAGCTTCATGAAGACAAGCTACGTCAAACATGATGGGTTTTATACAAATATTCCTATGTGTGCATGCAACCCTAGAGTTGGATCTATGTTTTCACTATTAGTTATACAACTTTATGAAAACAAAAAGAAACCTGGCATGCTACTATTATTTTCGAAATTCATATATAAAATAGAATACATACCTTTTGTTGTTATATAGCAATAACAACTAGTTCCTTGAATTTCCTTAGCTTTTGAAAGCAAGTACCACAAGTGTAGTACCTCTAATGGCTCACAAACACACTAGGTGAAACGATGAATATGGGAGAGAGGAGAGAAGGGTATCTTGACCTAGATTTTGTTTTAGGGTTTCCCAAGGCTTGGATGAAATCTTAGTGCCTTAGGGTGCTATTTATACTTAAGGTTAACTAGGGTTTCAAGTTGTGTAAACCCTAATCCCTTAGCTTAGGGCCGAAGCAAGTCCATGGACTCCTTTCCTTAAGCCCTTGGACGAAAACTCCTAGATCATTCTAGGATTTTCGTTCAAGCCTTAATAAAGGTGATCCAATGGCCCAAAGCCTCAACTATTGAATAATCACAATATAGCCCCTGTACTTTTAATTAATTCCTTTAATCCCGAAATTAATTCCTAATTAATTTATGATTAACTACTAATTAATAATATGATTCCAAATTAATATATTATTCATCTAATATATTAACCAATAATATTTATTCTCCAATTTATTATTCTTAACAATAAACCAGCCTCTCTCCTCATCAATGATCCTGTCCAGTCACCAGTGTGAAGGCAACCCAAAAGGACCATGCACAATCGGGTCAAGTACATACCAAAATAGTTATGGACTTAGACACTAATCCAACAGTCTCCCACTTGCATAAGTCTAATAACTATTCTGCGTATAACCTCAGATCCTAATTAGCAATTGTAGCTTTCAAAAGCCGTTGTCAACTCTGAACTTATCAGAAGCGTGTCCTTTAGATAAGGGATCATATATTCCTCCATTCTAGATATCGTATAGACTGAGACATGGATTTAAATCATTCTCTCTATCTATGTGTTGTTTCCCGATTTCCGATTTATGACAATTGACAACAGACTACAATTGAACACATCAAATTAGTCCTTGCTTTGCCAAGCGCTTTAGGTGCCATCACTAAATCATTGAGGCGCCCACATATATCGCTTTCATCATACTCTGGATAAAAGAAACAGATAAACTTTGATTCAATGCTTGCTTGCACTCACTCACCGAATCACACACAACAATATGTTTTATGACACCAAGTTACTGGTGCGTTTACATATTGTCACACCCCCGAACCAGACGGCGGAAACGTCCGGGGGCTTGCGCGTGTGACTTCATCTTGAAATATCGTTACAGTGAATATAATTGAAACATAACATCATCATCATCTCACATGTAATATTACAACATTCATTGTTTACATTGTGTATTGTATTTGAATATTACATGTCAAAATAGTAACAGTATGATGAAACAAAATATAACACAATATCCATCAGTTTGTTTTGTTCATCCTGCTTCAACGATTTCCTGAGAATACAAGTTATTTTGAAAACGGTCAACATAAAATGTTGGTGAGTTCATAAGCATGTTTGTGAAAATGATTTGTATAACTTTGAAAACCACCAGAAAATCCGATATTTTCTGAAAACTGTTTAGTGTGTTTGCGTAAGATCTTGTATTAATGCATGTATGTTAATGTTATTTGACTAAAAAGGTAAATAGAATGTAGAGAGAATGTAAGAGCATGTAAAGAGAATATTCCCAGACAACCCGATGTTGTCTGTACAAGAGAAAGTTGTCGTACCAACCCCCGAGGTTGAGTACTAGTAAGAGAATGTTTCCGAGTAATCCAAGAGAATGGTGAATGGTGAATGGTCTTCCATAAACTTCATAACGTTAATTCCTCTAAGCGAGCCGTCATAACCATACTAAATAATGACAATTTCTCCTGTCTTGGCGTCGTTGGACGCCGACGGAAAATAGAATAAGGTTTTTGTCACCCTAGACTGAGTTAGTCTAACTGTAGCGAATAGCTCAGGTGTGGGGTGTCATCCCCGTATAGATCTATACACAAATCCCCGCTCTCCCTCCAAGAAACTCTGGTTATAACTACAGCTACGATCGTACACTTAATAGGTGCCAACCGATAAAAACTCGCTAGATCCTTAATCGAATTTACACGAAGAAAAATTTATAAACTCATTCTAGGACCAATGATCCATGTAAGTGAACCACTAAGGCATCACTAAACATGTAAATCATTTGAAGACCTAAAGGGAATGGGATTATATAACATGGGGCCAAAATATATGTGAAAGGACAACTAAGGCCCATTTCACATGTAAGGTATTTGATAAGTTATTAAACTAACTTGATGATCGATTAGATCTTTCTAACAGGTAATGCGACGAATGTAAAAACAGTAAACAACACAAGTATGGATCAAGATGTGTCGAATGATTAGATTTCTCAATCCTCAGCAGAGCTCGACTAAGAACTTCCGCTGTAGAGGATATTAGGGTTACAAAACCAGAACGATAAACTTGCTGAATAATAAATCTCTGATCGTTCTCTTCTATCGCCTCTTTCTAGGATGCATGCAAGCACCTATATATACAAAACCCTAAAAAACTCACGGATGGACAGGCCCATATCGGAGAAACATATTAGACTAACTAACGAGCCCAATAGACGCAACACAAAATACAAAACATGACCCAACAATCTCCCCCTTTGCATCAAATTGGAGCGAGACTACTTCTTCTTCTTGCTTGGGCCAGCAGCGGGAACTTTCTTTGTTGTATCAAACAGACGTGAGATCAGCACCAGGATAGTCTGTCTGAACCGAATGTACCATTGAATCATATCATCAAAGTACTTAACATCATCCGCTGTGTTCTGCTTACATCGATGGATGATCCCCAAAACGTGTTCCAAACAGGCAGTGGTGTAGAGATGTTTGTCTGCCAAAGCGAAAATACATTTCTGTCCTTCGTTCCTGGTAAACATGACTGAGTTTCTCTTCGGGTCAGTCTTCCCCGTCTGCATTATGTTGAGATCACTGGCAGAGCCAACAGGAGATATGGTAGGCTTTTTCTTGAATACGCTCGCAATCTCCTGATCCATCAATGCAACTTCCATGATGTAGCAAACAAGCATCCTCTTAAAATGGTCGATGATCGGACCATATTCAGCTTCGTTAGTGAGGAGGATGCTGTGCAAGATAATCCAATCATGGGGATTAAGGTTGGGAAGATCTGCAAGTGAAATAGCATGTTCGGTCTTGGCAGATCCCCGAAGTACCTTGAACCGAACGTTGGTGAAGTTACCTTCCCTGTACGGCTTTAGGACCCGAACGTTGACGATTTTCTGAGCGCTCCAAGTCTGGTATTGGGGTTGAGCAGCCTTCAGATAGAAATCGATTAAGTCCCGATCAACTTGTGGATGAGGATGAGGGAACTCTGCAACGTTGGAAAAGGCATGAAAGATAAACGCCTTTTGGGTCAGTGGCATGTCGAACTGTGAGTCGACAGTGTTAGAAAAATCTAAGGAGATCACAGGTTCTAGCCACAAGATACTTGGTGTGTCGATGGCTTCTTTAATCAGCCTCTCAAGATTCCAGGAAGGAAAAAGAGTTATCCTACTCTCAAGAAGGTCGTGGGCTTGTTTCTGTTTACATTCGGCTTGTTCAGCCTCTCTAGCCATACGAGCACTGATATCAGCCTCTTTGTCTCGACCTTGCCGCTTCAGAATGTCGGCAATTGTCTCTTTATCATCATCTTCGCTCTCCTCAGCAATCTTTTTGCCTTTGTCTTTCACACCGGAACCGGAGGCTTGGCCTACTGGAGGAGGTTCGGTTGTGTGTGTTGCTGTTAAAGTAGGAGGTGGTTGAGACATAGTTTCCTTTTCTCCCCTTGTTTCGGAATGGACACGAAATCAAGGAGCCCTTCGATTTTGCTGAGTAGAGTGAGCGCGGGAGCGAGCTTCTCTGCAAGGTCACGCCTCACAGTGTAGTTGAGAATTGGATCATGTGCTTCAAGGATGTTTGAGATAGCAGAGTGGACATCCGAAACACACGATTTTACCACCTCTCTTTCAGATCGAAGAGACTCAATCTCCTATTGAGAGTTGGAGAGTTGAATGCTCTTGACCTTCAGAGCGGTAGTATTCCTTGCAAGAACATCCATTAGAGTGTTCTCGGCAGCCAAATCTTCTTGAAGCTTGGAGAGACGCTCCTCGATAATTGTTCTGAAAGCTAAGTTGTCTTTAGAAATGGATTGTCCGAGGGAAGCGAACGACTTCAGCTCTGAAGCGACTGATGTAGCCAACTGGTTGATAACGGGTTCCAGCGTAGTCTTTGTGGCTTCAGCACTTTCCTGTAAAGATTTCAACAGGGAAGAGGCATCAGTAAATAGTTTATCGACTTTTTCGGTCGCATCCTGACAGGCTTTGGTGGAGGCATCTATGGCGGTGGTGGCTGAATCAAGGGAAGCTTGCTGAGCTTTGGAGAATGCATCAACAATTTTCTGAACTGCAGCTTCAGATATGGATGACTGAGAAGTGGATGAGGAGGTGATGAGCGAGTCGATTTTGTCATGTAGCTCCTTGAGATGCCTTTTGGTGACAGGAGCGTCGTCATCTTCATCACTTTGAACTTGACACGGGCTGTAATAGACCGAGTCAAAAGTCATATTCTCCCCGCCAAGGAGGGGTTCTTCTTCCTCTGATGCGTGAGCAGGAGAAGATGGTGGTGGTGAAACTGGTGGTTCGGTAGTATGGGTAGGTTCGGGTTGGGTTGTGTGTTCGGGTGTAGGTGTGGGTTCGGGTGTTGGGCTGGTTTCGGGTGCGTCAGTATGAACCCCCGTATCAGATACGTTGGTTCTCACTTCTGCAGTGCTGGTTGTGGTTGCTTCGGTGAATATTGATGGTGGTACTGGGATGGAATGGTTGGTATTTGTGTAGTGGAAGTTATGGGGGGAATAGAAATAGGAATGGTAATAGGTGGAGAGGAAATAGGAGAAGTAGAGACATGAACTTTAGGGGTTGGAGATCGTGGTGGAGTGTTACCACGTTGAGAGCCTTCAGAATCAGAACTCTCACCCTCAGATTCTCTTGAGGAGGAAGCGATAACCAGCTTTCGCCTTGGTTGAGTTTTTGTCCTCTTCTACCGTGGAGACGGAGCAGCCCTGGTGGTTTTCCTCTTCTTGGGAGATGGGCCTTTTGCCCCCTTTGCCACCTGTTTTCCCTTATCAACCTTCTTGCCTCTTGGAGCAGGCTTGTCGGCGTCATGAATTGATTTCAGCATCTCTGGAGTAAGATCCCTCGGACCAGAACGCTTGAACTCCTTGTACGTCCTGATAATCCGGCTATCAGCAGGAACATCCCCATACATCGTTTCCGGGATAGACCCGTTGAAGGGAAACTTGGAAGCATCCGAGACAATGATCTTCGTGGTATGGAAGGTACCAATCGAAGACATTGGAGCACCAACGACAATGGGGACGTGGTACTTGTCCATCACCTATTTCGTGACAATGGTCCAGAACCAGGCATATGAGATCTCTGAGTGTCGATGAAAGACCCTGTATAGTGGTTTGGTCTAGACATAGTCGTTGATAGCAGTAGATATGTAATTATTCGTGTTTTGTCATGAGTTTACGGTCAGAATGGGTTTACGGCCGTAAACTCTTTACGGCCGTAAACACCTTACGGTCCTTACTCAAGTCTATAAATAGCGAGTTGTGTCAGTCATTGTTGGTTGTTGATGCTTTCGTATACTCCCAAGTTGTATCAGACGTTTTATAGCATTGAAGCGTATGCAAGCTTGGTCTTTTGCTCTATATTTGCTTATTAATTCGTGTTTGCATCTGTTATTATCTTTGATCATTGGTAGATCTGTTTTCGGGACTTTACAATTGGTATCAGAGCAATACCAGTGTCAAAGGCGTTCAACAGCTGCGTTTTCAACTAAATCGATATTCACAGCAATATAGAGGGATTTATTCTAGTCGAAATCAAAGTTTCTCGAAGTTTACGGCCTGAGTTTACGGCCGTAAACTCCTCTTCACGGCCACAATTGCATTCCTCGAAAACGATTGTTTTTCACATCATTCAAGCTTTCGTGATCACATATTGGTTCTGGAATTTAATTGAGTTGTTTTTAAAATAAAAATTGAACATTTATATTTAACTTTCATTCACCGTAAACTCGAGCATTCACGAAAAATCGATATTCTGTTAAACGATACTTACACCATTATTTTTCGGAGTTTAAATCAAAAGGTATACTTGGACCGTAAACTCGAGTTTACAGCCTACGAGTTTACGGCCTATGAGTTTACGGCCTACGAGTTTGCGGCCTATTGAGTTTACGGCTAAGTCAGTTTACGGCCTACGAGTTTGCGGCCTATTGAGTTTCGGAGTTTAAGTCAGTTTTTTTAAAAAATAGAAACACAAAACTCAACTCAATACCAAGAACTTGATGCTGTGATAGGAACAACCACGCGTATTCCAAGACTTATGTCTGCTGATGGTTTCCCAGAGTGGAAATATAGAATTGAAAAGTATATAAAGATGAAGGATTTCAAGATATGGAAATGTGTTTTAAAGGATCCAGTCAGAATCACCGCTACAGTTGGGGGGCAGGTAGTCGACAAGAAAATCGAAAACTACACTGATGAAGACTTTGAGAGTGTAGAAGAACAAGAAAAGGCATTGGCCATTTTGACTATGGCTTTATCTCCAGAGATTGCACAAGGATTCAGAGAGTATACTTCTGCTAAAGCACTGTGGGAAGCTCTCATTGAAGTATATGAGGGAAATGAAGACATGCGAGAAAGTTGCCAAGATATGCTGAGACACCGCTTCAATATGTTTAATTATGTTCCCGGAGAGACTCTCGAAGCTCAACTACAGCGATTCACAACTCTCAACACAGAGATGACTGTGGCAGGGATTTTTTATACAAAGTCAGAAATTAACAAGAAGCTACTTAATGCACTCCCAAAATCTTGGGACATGAATGTAGCAGTAATTAAGAAGACTAAGGATCTCAATCGCCTTTCCCTAGCTGAAGTGATGGCTGTCATCAAAGCGTGTGATATTGATGACAAGCAACAAGAGATCAATCATGTGAACTCCTACTCAGCCGCCAATCTTGGAATTTCAACTAATAATGCTATCTCTTCTTTCTCTTATACTCCTGCAGGTTCATCTTCCTCTGCACCGGTCATTCCTTACCCACAAAGCCAGCCTCTGATGTCTACCCAAAATGCTTCATCCTCAAATGTGGCTTCTTCTTCAAAGGGAAAGGAGGGTGATGAAAATCTTGTCTTTGCAACAGGGCTTGTGAATTGTTACAATGCTCTTGTAGCTGGGGAACTTCCACCTCAATTGTCATTTGCAGATCTTGATCAAATCCATCTGGAGGACGTTGAGGAAATGGACATCACATGGCAAATTTCCATGGCTGTATTTAGGGCAAAACAGTTTTCCAAAAAGACAGGAAAGAACAATTGGGGAATGAGTGCTGACAAGAAGGTTGGATTCAACAAAGGAATGCTTCGATGTTTCAATTGCCACGAGCCAGGGCATTTTGCTCGTGATTGTCCATACCCTAATAGGAGGGTTAATAATGACAGAACAATGGTTGCAGTTGGGAACAACCAAAGCAGTGGTCAAGCAAACAATGAAAAGGCTATGGTTGCACAATCATTTGACTGGGATGATCAAATACAAGCTCTAAATTTGTCTGGACCAGAAAATGCTCACCTAGCACAAGTAAGGGATGACACTCAAGCAGGGACTGCAGTAGCTGGAGACAATATGATGAAGCTACAATTTGGCTTGATGGTATCTTCTTCCCATGTTCCTAATTCGTCCAAGGTAAGTCTTCTATCGTGCTCTAAAGCTTGTGTAGATTATGTGAAAACTTTACATTATAAAATTGAGACATTAGGAAATGAAGCAGAAAATCTTAGGATTCTTCGTGAACTAAATGACAAATTAATAAGAGACGTAGAAGACCTTAGATATGAAGGGTACCGACTTCGAAAAGAACAAAAACCACTTAAAGCTCAACTAGAATAAAAAATTAAAGACTTTAGGAGACTCCAGGAAGACTACAGCAACAAATGTGAAAACTACGATTATGTAGTCAAACAAAATGTTGAGCTAGTAGCTGAAGTTGAATCCTTGAAAGGAAAATTTGAGACCGCCAAACTTGATGTCAGAAAATATGATTTCTCAAGTGAGGTGGTTGCAAATATGATAGACCAAAGTATGCAGTTTAAAAGAAATCAATCAAAAGGTCTAGGGTATAATCATGTACCTCCTCCTTTCAATCATTCATACGTGTCCAAGCCTTTGTCCAAAGAAGAGATTTCCAATGAATCATTTATGATTTTTGGCAAGCCCTCCAGTTTTGTTTCGGGAGGATTTATTAATGTTCAAAGTACTAACATTTCTACTTCTCCTGCAGATCAATCCTTGAATCAGTCAAAGCACAAAGTTGAAGGATGTGTTTCTGAAAATAAAATCGAGTCCAAACCTGAAGTTTTCATTTTAAATAAAGACAATTCTTTGTTAAATGTTTTAAGTGACAATTTTTCTTGTGGTGTTTTTAATTATTCTGATATAGTAGTTGCTACCCCTGATACAGTTTTGAGTGTTTCTAATATGTCTGATAAATCTTTGAACAGTTTGGTTGACAATTTAAACGTTTGTGATAAAAATGTTGAGATACCACTAGTCTCACAACCCTCAATAAATATAGCACCCTCACTTGCCTCACAACCTAATAATATTGCATGTTTCTGTGAGACAAGCAAGGGTGTTTGTAGGGAAGACAAATCTGATAAATGCAGCACAAGTTCTAACAATAACAATCAGATATGTTTAAATTGTGGTACTAAGGGTCATATTGCTAGAAATTGTCTTAATCGAATGTTTGTGAGTTATAATCTTCCAAGAGGAGAGATCGAGTTCAGAGGAAGATCTTTAAATAGAAATCCCTCTAGAAGTCGTTCTCGAAATGATTATTGGGTAGATAAAAGAAATAGAAAAAGGAATATTTTTCACAGTCATAAAAGGTTTTTTAATCACCTTATCCTGAACAGTCTGCCAAAAAGGAGCATAGCCACGCCAAGGTCAAGCTCATCCCAAAGCAATAGTGGATCTTCGACCAAATCTGGTAGAAGTAACACATGCTTTAATCAGATTGTTAAACATAAAATGACAAAGTTGACTGAATTATTCAAAAAACCTAATTATAAATGGAAGCCCAAATCTACTCCCAATATATCATCTGTATCCTCAGAGAAGTTCATGTGCAATAAATATGAAAAGGTATCGGTATCACCCAGGAAGATCATGACCTGGGTGCCCAAATCTAATTAAACCCGCACATTTTGCAGGGGCAGTTGCGGGGAAATGTCGTCAGACCATGGTTCGTTGACAGCGGTTGTTCCCGGCACATGACAGGAGACATCACCCAATTGAACAACATTCAATCATTTAATGGGGGATACGTCTCTTTTGCGGGTGGAGATGGAGGAAAAATTACACAAAAGGGCACGGTATCAAATGGAGTTTTGAGTTTTGAAAATGTGAATTTCGCTCTAGAGCTAAAACACAGCCTGCTAAGTGTCTCGCAGATCTGTGACAAGGGCTATTCTATGCATTTCACTGACAAGGAATGCATGATCTTAAAGCCAGGCTTTGTCATCCCTGAAGAATGGATTCTCGTAAAGTCAAAAAGGGATGGAAATGCTTATATTATCGATATGAATAGCAATCTCCCAGAGCAAGTTACTTGTTTGTTCTCAAAGATCTCTGAGCAAACTGCAATGTTGTGGCACCAAAGATTAGGTCACGCCAATGCCAAAAATCTCAATCGTCTTGCAAAGAATGAGATGGTCCGTGGATTACCTGTCAAAGACTTTATCACATTTGAGAAATGTGTATCCTGTGCTCAAGGAAAGCATCATCGAAAGCCACATTTGCCGAAGCAAGTCAACTCAATAAGTCAGGTTCTACAACTTCTTCACATGGATTTATTTGGTCCAGTGAACGTGCTAAGCATCAATAGGAGTTCCTACTGTCTAGTTATGATTGATGATTTCTCTCGTTTTACGTGGGTTTTCTTTCTATCCAACAAAGTTGGCGTCACTGAATTGATCAAGAGGTTCATCATACTTGGTGAGAATCAGACCAATCAAAGGGTGAAGGCACTTCGCACGGAATTCAAGAATTCTATTTTCAATCACTTCTGCTCTGAGAAGGGGATCCTGCGTCAATTTAGTTCCGCTCACACACCTCAACAAAATGGTGTTGCTGAGAGGCGAAATAGAACACTTAAAGATGCTGCAAGGACGATGTTGTGTGACTCCAAGCTTCCTGTTTTCTTTTGGGCAGAGGCAATAAACACTGCCTGTTATGTTTAGAATCGAGTGCTCATCAACAAAGCTCAAATGAAAACTCCATATGAAATTTACTATGGTCACAAACCGTCAGTCAGTCATTTTCGAGTATTTGGCTGTCCTTGCACCCTTCTTCACCTAGATGCCAATCCGAAGTTCAATGCCAAAGCTGATTACTGCTATTTTGTTGGATATGCTGCACGTACCGCCTATAGAGTCTATAACAAGAAAACCAAACAGATTGTGGAATCCTATGACGTGCGTTGGTTGGAAGAGCATGAGACAGACACAAGAGTGGGTCCAGAATGGTTGTTTGATTACACGTCACTTTTCAAATCCTTAAACGTGTATTCAAATGATGTATCAAGAACTGATTCGCATTGGCAGAGTATCTTTGAAGATGAAGACGAAGAAGTTGTATACAAGCCTGTATCTAAACCTTCTAATTCATCGAAAGGAAAGTCTAAAGCTTCAACCGAATGGAATTCCTCTGAATCGCACAAGGGAGAGCCTTCTGCTTCATCTGAGGGAGAGCCTTCTGCTTCATCTAAAGGGGAGCCTTCTACTGCAATTGAGGGGGAGCCTTCTGCCGAAATTGAGGAGGAGTCTTCTGCAACATCATATGAAAAGTCCTCTGCTACTTCTCAGGGGAGGCCGTTCTTGGAACATGACAGTCCTCAACCAGACCACACTGATTCTTCTGATGCTGAATCAAGACCTCTCACATCATTAGAGAAAGAGTTCATTCCAAATGATGCTTCCGATGTCTCTTCAACCCTGATGCAATTACTCTTTCCTGACCTTATTGCCGATGAGTATGTTGCAGAACCATCTAGTTCTACTCAACAAGCAAATGAAGGAGGTCTTAACATTCACAATCTACCTGTCTCTATCAATGACATCAGCCAAGAAATACCCTCTAGGATTCAACAAGATCATCCGATCGAGAACGTTATCGGCCAGCTAGATAGTGGTGTTAAAACTAGAAGTCAAAGTGGAGACGTGAATACATGTTTGTATTCTTGCTTTATCTCTCAAATTGAGCCCAAGAATGTAGAAATGGCTCTAAATGAACCTAGATGGGTAGATGCAATGCATGAAGTATTGCATCAATTTGAAAAACTCGGTGTTTGGAAGTTAGTTAAGTTACCAAAGGGCAAAAAGTCTCTTGACACATGGTGGGTCTATCGTAACAAGCAGGACGATTCAGGGGTCATTGTGCGAAACAAAGCTAGACTGGTAGTTCGCGGGTTTCGATAAGTCGAGGGTCTTGACTACACTGAGGTTTATGCTCCCGTAGGTCGCTTGGAGGCTATTCGTATCTTCTTAGCGTATGCTTCGTATATGAACTTTACTGTTTTTCAAATGGATGTTAAGACTGCCTTCTTGTATGGCAAGGTGAAGGAAGAAATCTACGTTGATCAACCTCCAGGGTTTGTCAACCCGAAGTTTCCTAATCATGTTTACAAGTTGGACAAAGCGTTGTATGGGCTGCATCAAGCTCCTAGAGCATGGTATGCAACTCTAACTAAGCATTTGCTCGAACATGGTTATACAGGTGGTACTATCGATCAAACATTGTTTATAAAGCATGTCGACAAGGACCAGATACTTGTTCAAATATACGTCGACGACATAATTTTTGGATCAACCAGCCAACAACTTTGCAAGGAGTTCGAAAGTGTAATGAAGAAAAGATTTGAAATGAGCTCTTTGGGAGAAATGACCATGTTTTTGGGGCTTCAGGTTAAACAGAATTCAACCGGTATCCTTCTTCATCAGGTGAAGTATGTGGAAGATAATCTTGAGAAGTTCTCACTTCATGATGTTATATCTGCTTCAACACTGATGGTTGAACGACCCCTCCTGACTCCAGATCCAGAAGGCGAACCCGTAGATCAAACTCTTTATCGATCGATGATCGGATCCCTGATGTATCTTACTGCAAGTCGACCAGACATTATGTTTGCAGTTTGTCAATGCGCACGTTATCAGGCTACTCCTAAACTCTCTCATCTTATTGCTGTTAAAAGAATTTTTCGACATATCAAAGGAAGCCCTAAATTGGGTCTTTGGTATCCGAAGAATTCTGAATTTAATCTTTATGCTTTTACTAACAGCAATTATGGAGGTTGTGAGCTTGACAGGAAATCAACTTTAGGAGGATGTCAATACCTAGGTGACAGACTAGTTTCATGGCAATGCAAGAAGCAGCACACTGTCTCGACTTCAACAGCAGAGGCGGAATATGTGGCAGCATCAGCTTGTTGTTCTCAAGTTATTTGGATCCAACATCAGCTGTTGGACTACGGTTTTAATTACTTAGAAACACCTATCTATTGTGATAATGAGGCTGCCATTCAAATTGCTAAGAACCCAGTCCAACACTCTAAAACCAAGCACATCCCACACTGATAACAATGTGGCTGACTTGTTCACCAAGCCTTTTAACAAAGCTCGTTTTGATGTGCTTGTGGGATTTCTGAAAATGATACGTTTTGAGGATTAAGTTTTTTTTTCTTTATTTGTTTTAATTTTTTATTTTTTTATTTCTTTTTGGTCTTATAAGTCTACTTTCAAATCTTCTTAAGTTTGTTTTCAATTTTTGTTAGGTTTGTTTAAATTTGCGCATTTTTTCTTTTGTTTAAATTCTCCACCATGCACAAATTTAGGGGGAGAAAGAAAATCCAAAAACAACATAAATTAAAAAAATCCAAAAATAGTGTGATTTCAGTAAAAATCCAAACATAGTGTTATTTCAATTCAACATTTTAAAAATTTTTGTTAACAGCCTCCGTTGTAAGTATTGTGATGGGAAATGATATTAATAAGTGATAAAGGACGACCTGAATCGGCGTAACGTACCTAAGTTGAATCATCTACGCTCTGTACTCAATGTGCTGGTAGGCGTGAAAGATTTTAAAAAGGGACTTGACTAGGAAAGTTGAACCTAATGAATTTAAGGACTCGACAAATTTTGACCTAGTTAGATCCGTTTAATCTGACATCACGACACTCGGATAGGTTGAGCAGGGAGATAAACATGAGAATCTACTCGTCACATTAATTGAACCCGTACTTGGAACTGTGGCTTAACTTTTTGTCACACCCCCGAACCAGACGGCGGAAACGTCCGGGGGCTGTCGTGACTCAATTGAATACCATCACAATGAATATACATGAAACATAACATCATTCATTACCAAGCATTTGAATATTACAACCAATAGAATTAACATCCATTACATTGTAACCAAAATATTACATGCCCAAAAATAAAATTGTTCGTTGTTAATTAAACAACCGCAAAACATCATAGAGTAAAATTCCTTCTTCACTTTATCTAGTACCTGAGAATACAAGTATTTTGGAAAAACGTCAACATATGAAATGTTGGTGAGTTCATAAGTAGTGTTTAAAATCCAATGTTTGTATTGTTTTGAAAACCACCATAAAATCCGATATTTTCTGAAAATAGTATAGCGTAAAAAAAAAGTGTGAAGATCCGTGAGTATGCTTGTTTGTTTTCTATAGATGTAGACGTACGAGTTGTAAAATTCGGCATGTAGTTCGTAAGTGTATTAGTTGAAAACCCTAGGAAAACCCGACGTTTTCCTATCACTTTGCTTTAATTAGTTTATGTATTGTTATTTCATTACGATAGAGGTATTAGTTGAGCTCCGGAGGCGTTGGATTAATAGTGGGTTGTGAATTGTTGTAACGTACGTTAATGAAAACGACCAGTTGACAACCGTACAAACGATCCCTTATGCGTCGCTCGCACTTATTCACATAACCCAACCCTCCTGGACTTGTGTAGCCCCACGACCGAAGGGAAAAAGAAGGTGCGAAGCTCTCGGTATTTCCCTACGTCGTTCAAGACCATAGCGAATGCGAAGGGCCCGAAGCCTAACTCGCAATCATGAGTTCTCGACTTTGCTAGCAGTACCGAAGGACCCTTGGGGACCAACAGCACGTTTGCCATTGAAAGTCCTTTTACACGAGGTTAAGTCGTATTAGACCCAACTACATTTAAGTAAGTATCATTTGGGCCTAAAGATCATGTCATCGGGCTAGCTAGGCCCAACAAGCATGATTTGAAACTTTTGGGCCTAAGGATGGAGCGTCGACGTATAGAGTATTTCCACGAGAGTATAGAGTTTCCGAGAGTTCCATGTGTATATTGAGTGTCGTAGCGTTAGTAGTTTCGGATTTGTTATTGATTCCAGACCGAATCAATTCGTTTGATAACGATTGTTGGTGATATTGTGTATTGTAATTCATCGAGAGTCGCAGTGTCAGGCTTTATTCATAACGAATCTATTGAATTAACATTGAAAACTTTCAGTCTACAACCCCTCTTTATTTTATAAATTTACCTTTTCACCCCTTTAGTAAATTTATTTCCGGTTTAGTCCTTAAACCCTTTTTCTTAGTATTTTAACACCAAAACTTATTGAAATTGTTATTTTTCAGCACCCTTTTTAGTTGAAAACAGTTTTAGACCCTGAAAATACAATTTTCTCGGTTGTAACCCCTCATTTCGCAATTTTTACACTTTTGGCACAAATTGGAAAATTTTTGCAACTTTGGTCCTTTTTAACTATGGAAAGCATTTTTGACCTTTGAAAAGTACTTAGAACACTAATAACCCACTATTTTATAGAAAAACACGGTTCAGCCCCTCAAGTTTGGGAAATTTCGCATAATGGGCCCTATTGGGCCGAAAATGTCATTTTTAGCCCATTAAGCTTGAAATTTATGTTTTTAATCCTCCAAAAGAGTATATTTTCAGAAAATAGATTACGGAGACTGTTTTGACTCATCTCACCCATCAGAATTCGAAATATTTCATTTTGGGCCCTTCAACTTTGTATTTTTAACATTTTATGTCCAAAAATGAGTTTTTAGCCCAAAGTATGTGTTGTTAAGCCACTTAGCTATTTTTCTTGGTATACTTTGTATGTATTAGTATAATTTATGCTAGTATCATTTAACATAAAGTATATCTCGGTTTTTAGTGGTTTATGACTAGATCCAACATCATAATCATACAAAACACACATATAAGCATAGAAATCATACAAGGCATACACATAATGATAGATCTACACATTTGCTTGTATTCTCCCCCACAAAACTTATAAAAACCGAAAATAAGGGGGTATGAAGCTCACCTTTGGATGTGGTTTCGGTTTTGGAGGAGAAATGGAAAGGAAATGGGATGATTTTCGACCTAAGCAACCTTTTCTTGATGATCTCGAGTTTGAGAGGTTCTAAGACACAAGATTATGATTTCATATGAGTTAAGAAGAGATTTTTGGATATAAGAAGAAGTCTAAAGTGTGGATCCAAGTTTCAACTTACCTAGATGATGATTTTTGTGGAAGAAATCCCTTGAACACCTCTTAGATCTCGAAAATTTGGAGAGGAATGGAGAGAGTTCCTTGAGAGAAAAGATGAGTGAAATGTTTGTGAGTGTGTTTGGGATTTGGCCGAGAGGGAGAGAGGGGAAAGAAGAGAGTGACTTTGACAAGATAGATGCTTGGAAGTATGAGTTGCATGCATGGAGACCCAACAAATAAAGGTGAGGTGGCAATCCAAGGTCAACTCTTCCTTTTCCTTGGGCTTGGGCCAAGAATGGAGAGGGAAGAAAGGATTTTTGGGCTTTTTACCCCTAAGCCCAATATTAGAGTTAGTTTGGGTGATCATTGGCCTTATAAAATAAAATTGTGATTTTTATGCTTTATTAAGCTAGATTAGGTTAATCATGGATCAAAGCTTTTAATTCATTTCATTCTAGGCCCAAAATGGCCCAAAATATTGAATTAAATTAATGTAGGTCCAATTAGAGCCCATTTAAGGGTTCTAAGCCCATGATAGTCAAATTGGAAGCTTATTGGTCCATAGAGTCCAATAAGGAAGTCCTAGTCCAAAATGGACCTAATCAAGAACTTCTAGGGTTTCTAATCGCTTGATGTAGTGAATTGAGGTTTAGTTTTTCATTGAGTAAGCATCATACATGCTCTTGAGTTTTTGAATTCAACATTTACTTGAGTATAGTGATTACAAGACGCAAAATTTCCAGTTGTGACACTTTTCCTCGATGTGCGGATTCTGTCCTTAATTCCGGTTGGATGGGACGACTGGTAAATTCTGATAAATTAGGTCTGTAGAAAATCGTTTTCTTTCTTTCTTTCTGTTAGTCATATGTTGTCTCCTTTGCGCGACTTCTAATCGGACCTGGTACACAACATATGCAACTCCATTTCTCTGTAGGAAATATATATGTGTGTGAAATATATGTGTGAAAAACTTCTCATCTGTTAGCCATATGCTGTCTCCTTTGCGCGACTTCTAATCCGACCTGGTACATAGCATATGCAACCTTCTTCTTCTCAACCCCTCTGAAGTAGTTAGCAATAGAATTCTGTATCCCTTCTCTCTCTGAATGGTTGTCTGCTCACCCGGTGTAAGGAGTACTCTTAAAGTTCTTGATGGTTGGGGCATATCAGGAAGCGGGAAACACGTTCCAGTACACCTAAAAATTGAACTCATACAGATTGTCAGTAGACCTCGCTGCTCGATTTAGGTGGACAACAATATCCCTGGTTGTAGTCAATTAAATGGTCATAAGGTGATTTCACTTAAGATTTAGGAGTTATCATCATTACCAGAAATTTACAATTAGGTATATGCCCAAATCATGTCATTGGTAAAAGGTCCAAAAATGTCACAAATCCTTCGCGCTTAAGTGGACCACAATACTGGCAATCGGTCAGACGAAGATGTGAAGATAAGGGTACCGATAAGTAGAATAAGGCCGTCCAATAACTTTGATCCAAGCATCACAAAAGTAGTGGTAGTTAAAGTGTTTCTTAATTTTCTTTGACGTTAATTTTTATCTTATTTTATTTTTATTTTTATTTTTATTTGTATTTTTAATTTTATTTTTATTTAATTTTTGCAACTTCAAATTTTATGTTAATTTTATTTTACTTTTATTTTTATTGTTTTATTTAAATTTGTTTTATTTTTCTAGCATTTAAAATTATGGTGTGTTAGTTTTTATTTTAAAAGTTTTTTTAAATTAAATCAATCCTCAAAAGTTTTTTTTAATTCACTGGCGAAAAATTGGAAAGACTAGGTACTTATCAGGTAGGAGGGTAAGAAAGATGGAAAGATAAAAGGGTAAAAAAAAAGGGGTTCACGGCCGGAATCTCCCCACTCAATAGTTTCCGGCCGCAAACTAACTCCCAAAAGCTCTCAAAGTGCAGAAAATTTCATCTTCGATTTTCAGAAAAACGATTACATCATCGTGAAGGTAGCATCGTGTAGATCTCGAATATGTATTTTGTTTCACAGTTCACCATCGCATAGTGTGTCAAAATTAAAAAAAAAATCGAGTCGAGGAGTTTACGGTCGTAAGCATAGTCCGTAAACTCTGAAAATTGATGATTTCGATTCGAAGTTATTTTATTATGATGCTATTTATCTTTATATTCACGACTGTATGATTTTCGTTTGTTATTTCAAAGAGAAAGATCGATTTTTAGCCACTTTTCAGAGTAAACATTCATAGGCCGTAAACTCCCAGTTTACGGCCCGTGAATTCGAGTGTAATTGCCCTGGATCGTTTGAAAGATTTCAATGATAACTGCGCATCGTTTTTTCGAAATAATTTCTAGGCCGTAAACTAGAGTTTACGGCCCAAGAACAAATTCTCGATTCAAGTTTATTTTGGCCGTAAACAGGTTGGGTAACGATTTCGTGGTGCTTTCTCTTAGACCGTGAACCAAAGGTTCTTTTTAAAAAGTGTTCCTTAGGCCGTAAACAAGAGTTTACGCCCAAGAACCAAATTGCCAAAAGGTTTCGTTTTTTTTTTTAAAAAAAAATGGAGGGCAGTAAACATACATCATTAATGAATAAATTTTATTTTGATCATATTTTATTGTCATATTCTTGGTCAAAATAAGTTTTATTGTTGGTGTCGGTTTCTTACAATTGTGTTTGAGTGCAAAAAAATGGCAAATCTCAAGTTTGCAGACATGCACAATCTGGCAATCGTTCTTGCTGATCCACCTGTCATGCATTCCGATATGCTATCAATGGTTCACAGGTTGCGTGAATGTTGTGTTGCATCAGCATTAACAGTCAATCCGGTGATATATCAGAAGATTGTTCGTGAATTTTGGGAGACGGCAAGGACGCAGATGGATGATGATGGAAATTTCACGGTTGCGGCGAAGGTGCAAGGACGAGAAATCGTAATCAATGAAAGCTTTGTTCGTAACGCGTTGCTGATTGACGATCAACCTAACTATCCGACGGAAATTGGCATAGAAGATGTTCAGAGAATACTACGACGGATGAGTTATGAGGGAACCTACCCACCAACGTTGAAAAAGCTACTCCATCCGTATTGGAGATTTCTAGCTCATGTGTTCGTAAGTTGCATATCGAATAGAAGGAGTGGGGCTGATGAAATTTCTCAATGCACAACTGGTGCGTTGATGTCTTTGGCTGCAGGAATTCATTTCAATTTCTCGAAGTTCATCCAAGAGGAATTTGTAATAAACATCCGGGCTTCTACGAGGGATACCTTTCTCCAATATCCCCGCTTCATTCAAGTGTATGTCGAGATGTAGTTTCCTGAGGTTAGAAAGGCGGGAGACACTTAGGATATAAAATCTTTGGGTCCACACACTGTGGGACTCATTAAGCAAAACAGAAGAGGAAAAGTTGTCTTTCGAGGGCGTTATCCATTGGAGAAATTTGGAAAGTTTACAGAATTAGATGAGATGCCAGTGTCATACGAATCGTCAGAACCTACCTCTTCTGAGAAAACGTCTACTGAGGGTTCGACTCCAGCAAACATAGTGATAGATGTAACTGAAGATGATGAAGATTCACCAACTCGGAGAGACCAAAGTGCTTCTAGTCATGAACATGAGTCGAATGAAAGACAAGATGAAAGGGAAATGGGTACCGGTGATGATGGACATGACTCATTTGAAGATCTTGATCTTACGGGATTTGATAATGATGATATTGCGGCTTCCTTAGCTAGTAGCGCCAATGTTGTGTCCAATGAGATTCTTGACACAATTTTTCAAAATGTCGATGATGGTGTTTTGCCGTCAACTGAGATGAGGAAGTCGAGCGAAACTCTTACTCCAACTTCTGAGCAGATGGTGTCAACTTCGATTCCAATGGAGGTAGTTGTGGGATGTTCCCCTCCCGTGTCTATTTCTCCTACAATTGAACCATTTGTTAGTGTAATACCTCCACAAGCTGACCAACCTCAATCAAAGAGGAGAAGACTTGATGAAAGACAATCCGAGCTAATTACTAGTTTGGTCAGTGCTCTTCCTACACCACCAATTACTACTGCTACTACACGACTTTCTGCAACAAAGATGTTTGCAACTGGACCTAGTTCAGTTTTTGATGTTGGCGGCCCTTCAGCTCCGCCCGGTTTTCCTGTTCCAAGATTCAACAGGGATGCCGCTTCTGAGAGGCTAGCTTTGCACATGGCAGAAGAACAGCTTCGTTCGCCCAGTCCTCAAGGAAAGAGTATTTCTATGAATGAAGGGGGTGCTCCAGATGATGATCCATCTCTTGATAGTTTACGAAAGGAGATCTTTGTGCTAAGTCAGAAGAACATAGAGCTTGACATTCAAGTAGCTGAACTTCTTGCTCTATACATTGAGCTTCGTACTCAAGTGTCTAAGATTCAGTCAGATAGAACTTATCTTGGCGGACAGCTTGCAGAAGTTAAAAGGGATAAGAAAGTGAAGAATAAGCAGATTTCTGATCTTCAAGAACATTTCAATCTGCTAACTTCAAGCTACTTCGAATTGAAAAAGAAACTGGAGGATGATTTTGGTGAGAAGTATAAAACAAGCATAGAAGAACAAAGAATAAATCTACATGTGCAAGCATATCCAGTAGATGTGCCAGCTGGTCAATCATCTGGTTCTGCTGAACGTATTGCAGTTATTCCTCCTATGGCTTCTCATATTCAGGAGATCATTCGGAAAAATCAAGAAGATGATACTGAAAAGGGGCAGTTGTTATTCAAGAGAAATGTTACTCAGAGCACTTCTAAAGGAGGACCTTTGATCACTGTCACTGATCTTGAAATTGTTCGGTTCAGAGATACTTTTGGAGATCGGTCGGGTGTGGCTGCTTGGGGATTTCACGATCCTCTTCGACTTTGGATTATTATTCGCAAGAGTGGTAATTCAGAGTTGTATAAAGATGTTCGTGCCTTTAGTTCGTTGACAAGGGTTGATCTTGCAGAGTTATCACAAGCTCCTTTTATCAATCTATTAAACAATCCTCAGGTTTCGCAGTTCAAATTCTTACTGGATGAACAAGTAAAGAAGGGCTTTCCTACAATGCCAACTGCTGAGTCAGTCATTCTAGAACATCCAGATGTGTTTGAAGGTTCTTCTGATAAACCTCTGCAAGTGGTTAGGTGGCCACCCACGACTCAAGTGAAACAATTTCCCATTGTTCAAGGCTATCCAGATGGATCACTCGGTTCTATGGAGTGTTGGGTTTATGATGCGAGTACTTGTGGTGCAGTCATTAAGCTCAAGAATGGGTGCATACGGTTGTATGATCGAAGAGACCTACTGCAGTTCAGGAAGTGGGATATTCATTATCTGAGCAATTTTCAGATCAAAGTGGTTGAAGATATCTATGAGCAGGGAGCCAAGGCGTATACCAGGATGGTTGCTGAGATCTTGAGCAAGCAGATGTGGAATGGCACTATGGGCCAAATGGATGTCATGCTGGTAAAGAAAGGAATGGGGCCGAGCTAGTCCAAACCAAGGGGGAGATTGAAAGACCCTGTATAGTGGTTTGGTCTAGGCATAGTCGTTGACAGCAGTAGATATGTAATTATTCGTGTTTTGTCATGATTTTACGGTCAGAATGGGTTTACGGCCATAAACACCTTACGGTCTTTAGTCAAGTCTATAAATAGCGAGTTGTGTCAGTCATTGTTGGTTGTTGATGCTTTCGTATACTCCCAAGTTGTATCAGACGTTTTATAGCATTAAAGCTTATGCAAGCTTGGTCTTTTGTTCTATATTTGCTTATTAATTCGTGTTTGCATCTGTTATTATCTTTGATCATTGGTAGATCTGTTTTCGGGACTTTACAGTCGAGAGGTCGAAGAGAGACTCTGGATAAGTTGTTGCCATAGGACCGACCCGTAGTCCATGTAGATGCCATGGTAGATCCCATACATGATGGAGAGAAATAAATGACTGGCCCCATCAGATCTGGCACTTCTTTCAGATAAACCCTTGAACAGAACAGTAAACATCCCATTCCACTATGGAGGTAAGCATGACTTCTTGAATTTCGTCACCGTAGTAAGCACCTCAGTGTAGCCCATGTTGTAGAACACGTTGAACAGATGACCCATGGGAATTGATTCCGGATTAACCCTTGAAGAATCAGCGTCAAACCCTAACAACGAGCAAAACCTCTGCTTTGAAATCGACGCCTTGTGCTCGAAGACATCGAAGAAAATCTTGTCAACTACCTTGTCATAGTGTGCTGTGGCAAAAATTTGAGACAGGAACTCCATTGGAACAACTTCAGCCCTAGTAAGAGCAGGAGCGATGGAGGAGTACTTCAGGCATTCGATGATGGGAAACATGAATGCATCGTACACCTAAGGAGTGAGATCAATGATCAAACTCTGCTGTGGGCGAATGGGCAAGATGTGGGATGTTGCGTAAACGGATGAAGAATCTGCCATTGATGTGAAGAAAGTGAGAGAGATGATGAACAGTAAAGGTTGAAGGATTTCTTGCTCTTTGGAAATATAGGCGCAGTAAAGAGGTAAATGGTGGTTTACACTGCCTTTTATACTGAGGGTAAAGGAGAGAGAAAAATCTTTCCCAAATCTTCGATTGAAAGACGAAGGGTTTTTCGGAGTTGACTGACGCGTGACAGTTGGCGTTGCCGATGATCACGCATGAGAGAGAGTGTCAGGCCCTAATTACACGCCTTCCCATCAGGCGCCGATTGGAGATGAAACGGTTCCTATTCGCATGTTTTTCCCTCTAGCGCCGTTTGAAATCAAATCGATTAGACTCCCGCCTGAGTCATCATGTCGTCATCTTATCTCTTTAGAATAAAATAGCATCTTTAAAATAAAATCGCCCACGTGGATCATTAATAACCATAATCTTTTATAACAACCAAGCCAATTAAAACTCTTTGAAACTAATGAAACCAGAATTTTGGAAAATCAAAAAGATTTTAGTGCTGAGTGTGTAGAAGAAAAAGAAGTAAAGCAACACTTTTTGAGGGATTATGTGATGTCAATAAAGACACGAAACAATGGATCCCAGACACGAATCTCTTCCTTCAAAGTCAAGAGAGACCTTAAAGTGTTTGTGTGGTTTCCCGTTGAATAACGATCAGACACTTATTAAGAAGTGTTGAAAGGCTTCTTTTAATTAGGCTTATGAGGGTGGCTTTCGCTTCGATTCAGAATTCCTAATCTTGATATAAGATAGAAATCGAACCAAGTACTTGTGAGACCGGTGTAGTCTGTTGAACAAGTAGGTTGGAGACAATTTGATTTGGCTAGGAAATTTATAAAATCTCAACAAAAATTAAAACTGGATCCCAGGGGAAGAAATGTTATTGTTTTTAACAATTTCATAGGAATCACTCAAAAGAAAAATAGAGATTTTATGTTGTACCCCCATGGATAAGTCCGTCAATTCATCAGTGAAAGCTAGAGCAAATTAATTGTTCACCGTCAATGCATCTTGGGTATTGAATATTGGTTTTCAATTAGCACATAGTGGCACGAAGCTAAGATCATAAACGCAGAAATTTTGTAACCATAAACCTCAGTGGTAATTTCTGAGAGTCTCAAGGGTTACGTTTGTGAAGCGAATGTGATGGAGAAATGTAACGTAGATGGTGTAAAGAAACCAAAGTACCTCTGCCATAAAAATAGGACTAAGCAGAAAACTCTTATCTCATGTGAGAAGAGAGTTAGGTACCTCATGATTAGAATAAATATGAGAGCCTAATTGGGAAGACAAGGTTTGTTTATACCAAGTCAGTAAGGCTATTATTCAGAATCAGGTGGGGCTTTGGACACATACAGCAGCATGCTTCTAGGGACACTTAGCTAGTGAAACGATTTACCCACAAGTAGACATAAAACAATAAAAGCCAAAATAAAAAAATAAAAATAAAAAAATATTTTTTGAGTTTTTGATTTTACGAAGGAAAAAGAAAAAAAAATATTTTTAGAATTTTTGATAATAAGAATAGAAAAAAATAAGACATAAAAAAAATGAATACAAAAAAAATTGGAACCGAACCCGAGCGTTCAGTTTATTTCGGTTGAAAAAAAAATTTTAAAACCGAACCCGAGCGTTCGGTTTACTTCGGGTAAGAAAAATTTTGGAACCGAACCCGAACGTTCGGTCTATTTCGGTTGCCAAAAAAAAATAATTTGAAATAGAAAAGAACTTTGAAAATAAGATAAATCAATTTGAAAAAATAATACAAAAGATGTACAACCAAGAAAACTACCTTTGAGTGATAAGCGAAGATCGAATGATACAACCGAACCCGAGCGTTCGGTTCATTTCGGTACATTAGCACAAGACCCGAACCCGAGCGTTTGGTCTATTTCGCTTTTTACTTTCAATCTTGAGAGGTAATTTTTGGTACAGACTCCGATTCCATCATACCTAGCCCTTGTAGTATTTTGTTAAAAGATGCTTCAGGAAGAGCTTTGGTGAAGATGTCAGCCAGTTGATCAGTGGTTCGAACAAAGTGAATTTTGACGTTCCGATCTTCCACATGATCCTTAATGAAGTGATACCTCAGTGCTATGTGCTTAGTCTTGGAGTGTTGCACTGGGTTATGACAGATCGTAATTGCACTTTCAGAGTCACAACATAGTGGGATCTTTTTCATATTGAGTCCATAGTCCCGGAGCTGACTTTGGATCCAAATCACTTGAGATGTACAGGAGGCAGCCGCGATGTATTTTGCTTCAGCGGTAGACAGAGATACACAAGTCTGTTTCTTAGATTGCCAGCTAACCAACTTCCCGTCAAGGAATTGGCAGCCTTCAGTGGTGCTTTTCCTGTCTAGTCCACAACCTCCAAGGTCTGCATCTGAGTAGGCTTGAACAAAGAAACCTGAGTTGGATGGATACCATATACCGAGAGAGGTAGTTCGCTTGAGATACCGGAGTATGTTCTTCACTGCAAGCATGTGAGGTTCACGAGGATTCGCCTGAAATCTAGCACAGTAACAAACAGAAAACATTATATCATGCCTGCTAGCAGTAAGGTACATTAAAGAACCGATCATTTGGCGATATAACGTAATATCGACTGCTGGCTTATCCAAGGATGGAGTGAGCTTGGTGCCGAACGCCATTGGAACTTTAACCTTTGAGTCTCCCATCATGCCCAATTTAGCAAGGAGAGTCTTGGTGTAAGCTTCCTGGTTAATACAGATGCCTTCGGGTCCCTATCTAATATTTAAACCAAGGAAAAAGTTAATAGGACCCATTGAACTCATTTCAAATTTAGTCTCCATCAGCTTTCTGAATTCAGCCGTTAAGCTAGGATTCGTTGAGCCAAAGATGATATCATCGACATAGATTTGAACAATCATAAGGTGGTTACCTTCCTTCTTACGAAAGAAGGTTGGCTCAACCGAACCTTGTTTGAATTTGGACATCTTTAAAAACTTGGTTAGCGTTTCATACCAGGCCCTCGATGCTTGTTTCAGTCCATATACCGCTTTGTCCATAATATAACAGTGATTGGGGTATTTTTCATTGACGAATCCAAAAGGTTGCTCCACGTACACCGTTTCTTCAAGTTCTCCATTTAGAAATGCGCACTTTACGTCCATTTGGTAGACCTCAAAGTTCTTGTGTGGAGCATAGGCAAGAAATATTCGAACAGATTCCAGCCTAGCCACAGGAGCAAAAGTTTCTTCATAGTCGATTCCTTCCTCCTGGCAGTATCCTTTCACCACTAGACGAGCTTTATTTCTTATAAAATTTCCTTCCTTGTCCATTTTGTTCCTAAAGACCCATTTGAGACCAACAACCGAGGCATCTTGAGGAGTTGGAATGAGGCGCCAAACTTTATTTCTTTCGAACTCATTAAGTTCGTCTTACATAGCTTGAACCCAATCAGAGTGATCAAGAGCAGTGTTAACTGTCTTTGGTTCAACTTTTGAGACGAAAGAATTAAATATGCAAAACTCTACTTTTGAGAATAGAGAAGTTTGCTTTGCCTTCAGTTGAGATCGGGTCAGGACCTTTTCAGAGACATTACCCATAACCTGTGAAACAGGATGATCTCTAGTCCATTTGACAAGAGGAGGGTAATTTGGATCATATGATGGATCTAATTCAGCATTTACCATCTCTTCTAGTTCAGATTGACTATCATCGTCATAAAACATATCGGCATTCTCCCCCTTGACAGATAAGCTTTCAGGTGTATCTTGACTTTCTGGAGCTACAAGAGTTTCGGGTGGTGTTGAGCTTTCGAGTGTTGCAGTTCCTTTGGGTGCAGTAGAGCTTTCGGGAGCTACAGTACCTTCGGGTGCCGTAGAGCTTTCTAGTGCAGTTGGAGAGGAGTTCTCCCCCTCAACTTGTGAACTTGGCTGTTTTGAAGAAGATGGATTCTCCCCCTCAACTGAAGCACCGTGATGAGAAGGTTCAGTTGGAACTGATTCCCCTTCACCCGGTCGTTTGGCAGCGTCATCGACGATTTGCTTCAGATGATCAACTTTGTTGTCTGCTGCATTGGCTTCTGAGAGAGTAGCCTTCTCCGGTTCATCAAATAACTCTATAAATTGCTCAAACAAATTTGCAATCGAGGCTGTGACTTGGCCTGTTTGAGAGAAGATTTCTCCAACTGTTTCTTCCGTGGCCTTCAGCTTCTTGACATAGCTGTCATCGAAAGTCACATAATACGTTTCTTCAATCTTCCTCGAACGCTTGTTCAAAACCCTGTATGCTTTCGAACTGATAGAATATCCCAGAAAAATCCCTTCATCGGCTTTTACATCGAACTTGTTACGATGTTCTTTAGAATTGAAGATAAAGCATCGTGAGCCAAATACGTGGAAGAATTTGACGTTTGGCTTCCTGTTGTTGATGATCTCATAAGGAGTGAGAGTAAAGCGCTTATTGAGATAGGACCTGTTATGCGTAAAACATACTACAGCAATAGCATCAGCCCAAAAATATAAAGGTAAAGAAGCAAAACTTAGCATGGTTCGGGCCGCCTCACACAAAGATCGATTTCGTCTTTCGACAATCCCGTTTTGTTGAGGGATGTAGGGAGCTGAGAAGTTGTGACTGGTTCCTTTTTCTGCTAGAAAGTCTTCAAATTCTTTATTCTTGAACTCCAGCCCATTGTCGCTTCTGATGTTGCGAACGACTTTCCTCAGTTGCACTTCAACTTGTTTGATGAGCATTTTTAGCTTGAGAGTTGCTTCAAATTTGTGCTTCGGAAAGAACACCCATGTAAAACGTGAAAAGTCATCAACAATGACAAGAATATACTTGCTACCGTCGATGCTTTCGATAGATGATGGACCACACAAGTCAATGTGAATTAACTCTAGTGGTTCAACAACTTTAGTGTTTATTATCAATGGGTGACTTTGACGACTCAGCTTCCCCATTTCACACGCAGCACATAAATGTTCTCGATCGAACTTGAGCAATGGAAGACCTCGAACATGACCTCCGGTGACAAGTTTGTGGATATCCTTGAAGTTGAGATGAGAGAGCCTTCGGTGCCACAACCAGCTTTCGTCAGATTGTGCTTTGGATAACAGACAGATAGCTGGATTTCCTTTGATAGGTTTGAGATTAAGAGGAAACATTTCGCCTTTGCGCTCTGATTTGAGAATTACTCTCTTCGTTTTCTTCTCTATTATTTCCGAACCCTCATCGTCGAATGAGACCTTGAGACCGGTACCTCCAACAAGCTGAGATACACTGATGAGGTTATGTTGTAGTCCTTCAACATATGCAAACTTTCTAATCGTGAAGTCTCCATTTGTTATCATTCCACAACCTTTTATCGTCCCGAATGAGTTGTTCCCGAACTTGACATTTCCACCGTTTGAAAGAGATCGAAATTTCCTCAGCTCTTCCTTCCTCCCTGTCATGTGACGTGAGCAGCCACTATCAATATACCATTCTTTGTCAAACTGCTCGTCACTAATAACCTGCAAAAATCAAGCAGATTTAGGAACCCAAAGTTTCTTGGGTCCACGTGAGCCTTTCACAGGAACAGGAATAGTAAGAGAGATGTCAACAAAATATGTTCTTTTAATTAAAGTTGTTTCATCTTTCTTGTTAATGGTAAAAACTTTAATTTTGTTGGGATTTGTTACAGACGGTTTGGATTCAGGTTTAGGCGTTTGGACCTTGGAATTCTTTTGATCATTCTTGACTGAGGAAACCTTCGATTTTCCTTTCAAATGCGTTGAAGATTTTGGATTTTGAGATCAAACAGAATTGGATTTAGAGAGGGGTTGAGAAGAATTAGAAGAACTAGAACGAGAGAAGTTAGACTGAGAAGTTTTCTTGACTTGAGGTCTTGAGTGACACTTTTGTTTTTGGTCATCTGTGGGACCGGACCTTGAACTTTGGTCGCTTTTGCTTTCGGAACCGAACCTATGCTTTCGGTAGCTGGTCTTCTCTGAATCGAATCTTTCCTTTCGGTTGTTATTCCTTTCAGAACCGAACCTGTCCTTTCGGTTGTTATTATTCTCAGAACCAAACCTGTCCTTTCGGTTGTTATTACTTTCTTGCTGCCTAACATCACTTTTCTCTGACTTTGAATTTCTGTCATGATAAGACAAATGGGCGTTTTGAGATCGCCAAAACTGTTTTCGCTCTGAGAGATTCTTTTTGTATCTCAGATTCCTTTGTTGTTTTTGATCCTTTACTTGCTTCGGCTGTCGATGGATATTGGCTTTTTTGCTTTTGCTTCTTGTCAGCCGGTTCACTTTGAACTGATGATGTTTCGCTTGAAGGAGTGACTTCTTCTACAGGAACTCCTTTTTCTTTAGGAACTTCTTTTGTACCACTAGTACTTGGCACGTCGAAGTTGTCAGGCTTGTTTATTGGCTCTGGCACATATCTACCTTTGGTGTTCCAGGATGTCCGTTCTGACAGACCGACGGTTTCATCTGCATTGTCTATGGGAGTAGACCAGAAGAACTCATCACAACCATCTGCATTATCTTCGTTTATAATGGCTGTGAGTTCGGCTATCTGATGTTCGGTTACTCCTGTGACCTTATATACCTGATTTGGAGTTGTCCTTACTTTTTGGTATACAACAACCTTTTCTGCAAGGATCGAGGACTTATTTTGGGACAGACGAGCAAACTCCACATAATTTTCTGAAATAAGATTTTTGTGGTTTTCGGGTTCACTCTTGACAAACTCAGAACAATCAACTTCATCCTCTACAGAAATTTCGCTCATATCATCATCCTAATTAAGCTCAGATGCGTTTTCCACATCAATTTTATTTTCTAAGCTCAAGTTGGCATTCAAAGAGTCAAATTTTTGTATGGTTTTAGTCCTTAGTTTCAGTTTATCATTTTCGTCCAAAAGGTTTTTCAGCATGTCCTTATGGTCCTTGGACTTTATGAAAGATTCGATTTTGTCTAGACCATACATATAAGTCGGATTCACATCATCAGACGAAACTACACTTTCACAATTATATGCTTCAGCGTCAATTTCATCCTCCTTAAACTCAAGGAAGGGCTGCGATGAATTTTCTGCCCTATTTCTCAGTTCAAATGAAGTTAAGTGACGTTAGAATAAAGACGCTTAGCAATTAAACAAAAAAACATTTCTTTGCTTTAAAAGTTTCAAATTGTCTCTTTGTAAATAAATGTTTTCGTCCTTGGATTTGATCAACTCCGACT
Source organism: Lactuca sativa (assembly GCF_002870075.4). Lineage (NCBI taxonomy): Eukaryota > Viridiplantae > Streptophyta > Magnoliopsida > Asterales > Asteraceae > Lactuca > Lactuca sativa. Next base: position 226,263,694 of record NC_056630.2, read on the forward strand.
CCTTCAGCTCTATCCACATCCTCCGTTCCTCACTCTTTGAAAACACCCTGCTTATTTGGTCAGTTAGGTTAGAATTGGTGACCCGTGTTTGAGTTAAACTGCTGTCTAGATATGAGATTCTTGAATTTACACTTTTTAATTCTTTTTCATATGAATTTTGTGGGACTTTGAATGAAACAAAAATGGATTGTACCTTCTTGATCAATTCATCAAGCTCATTAAACTGCACGCTGAGAGGTTTTGCTGTGAAGCACAAGTCCTCTCGCTCATTCGTGTCTTCATTCCCACCGTCTGTATTGTATCCCCTCATTTGAGATACATCCGTCACCATCAAACACTTTCCACCGCTTTCTTCACCTTTTGCAACACAAGCCTTTCCATGAGATGGCTTCCTGACTTCATCATCCTTAGAGTCGGTTGGCCAGACCTCCACACCACCGAACTCATCATCCGCTACCGAACTATGCACGATTGAAGCATTCATTGAAGGGTTAGCAGTAGGTTTCTTTCTGTTGATCTCTTCCAGCTTTTTCATCAACACAGCTTCTTCATCTTTCTCTTCATCCTTTTCTGCCATTTTCTTTAGGACACAGTCTTTGGCATAGTGGTTCTTTCCTCCACAGTAGTAGTAGTTCACACCAGAAGCCCCTTCAACTTTCGGCTCTTTCTTTGGTTCTTCTGCCTTCGGTTCCTCCCTCACTTTTTCAGAACTATAACTTCCCTGCCAATTTCGGTTCTTATTGGTAGGAAACCTTTTCTTAATAAACCTCTTTGGATTTGACACCATCATTGCATAATCTTCACAGGTAAGGTCATAGTCTTCTAAGTTAAGGTCTTCATCTTCTACCACACTTTTGCTTTTAGACAGAAGGGCCAAGGAACCCAAGCTTGAGACCAAATTTTTCTCTTGCAAGACAATCTTTTCTTGGGATTTCAAAATCCCTACCAGCTTTTCCAATGAATAAGATTTGAATTGCTCATGAGCTTTAACAGTGGACACAACCGCTCTCCACTCAGATCTAAGACCATTCAAAAACTTAACTTTTTGTTCAATCAACTTCCTTTCTATATCGTGTTTGATCATCTTACTAAAAAGATGATTGAAGCGATCGAAGGTCTGAGTAACAGTTTCCTCGGGATTCTGCTTAAATTCGCCAAACTCAAACAAAAGTAAGGTCTGATTGGAATGCTCCAGATCTTCGTCTGTGGAATATAGCTCTCGCAGCCTATCCCATATTTCTTTAGCAGTGCTGCATGAACTCACTAGCCTGAATGTGTCGGATTGAAGAGCGAATCGAATCAGTCTCAATGCTTTAATATTGCACTAAAATTTATCATTTTCGTCTTGAGCAATATCTTTTACGTCCTATAACAGATCATTATACTTTTTCTGAGTTTTAATGATTTTTGACGTTGTTGAATGAGCAAATGGTCCAGATACGATTGCTTCCCATATAAGATAACCATTGTCATCAGATCCGATGACATAATCTTCGAAGTGATGTGCCCAGACTTCGTAATCCTGGGTGTAAGGAAGAGGAATCTTCGTCGTTGATCCAATGCTGTTTGAGATGTTGATGGGATTTGATTTTGACTTGTCCATGCTTGATCGTTTAACCTGTTTGCAAGATCAGACTTGTAATGAATAATATTAGGGCAAAACAAATAAATGCTGAGTTACGTCAATTATGGAATGACGGCTCAATAAATATTAGTTAATGCAGAATAACCCTAATCGCAAACTCTTTCACAGAAAAGATGTGTATGAATTACACAGCCTCCTGCTCTGATACCAATTGATAAGTTATTAAACTAACTTGATGATCGATTAGATCTTTGTAACAGGTAATGCGATGAATGTAGAAACTGTAAATAACACAAGTATGGATCAAGATGTGTCGAATGATTAGATTTCTCAATCCTCAGCAGAGCTCAACTAAGAACTTCTGTTGTAGAGGATATTAGGGTTACAAAACCAGAACGATAAACTTGCTGAATAATAAATCTCTGATCGTTCTCTTCTATCGTCTCTTTCTAGGATGCATGCAAGCACCTATATATACTAAACCCTACAAAACTCATGGATGGACAGTCCCATACCGGAGAAGCATATTAGACTAACTAACGAGCCCAATAGACGCAACACAAAATACAAAACATGACCCAACAATATTTATAGGCCCAAATAGCATGCAAATAGTATCCACTAAAATAGCATAAAAAGAATAACGCATATAAAACCCATTCCTAGGCCCAATAAACATGTAAGCGGACCACTAAGGCCCACTATACGTGTCTATTATTTCCAGGCTCAAGGAATGTGATGTTGGGTTTTGAGCATTCTAACACTCCTAAGTGTACATGCAACCCTAAATACCTTGGATCTATGTTTTCTCTATTATACATGCAAATAAGAATACCCAAGGTATCATCCTAATCTATCATACAAAACATGAATATAACAAGATAGAATACATACCTCTTTGATGTAGAAAGTCTTCATGAAGCTTGAGTGCCTAGCCCCAATAGTGTGGAAGCCTCAAATGGAATCACAGTTATCAAAACACTTAGAATAACTTGAGAGAGTTCTACACTTCATGAAATCGGCTAGCCCTCTCTAGATTAATCCTAGTGGCCGATTTTTGTCAAGAATAAGATCATTATATAGTGTTACAATTAGGGTAAATCCTTAATTGTCATGACTTTCCATTTCCTTGGATCCATGGGTTCAAATACACCATGGAGCACCCATGGACCATCCTATGGGTTTTAGCCCAACTTGATTATCCATGGAGCATTAGCCCACTATATAAGTATGGATGATTTACACAATCAACTCATATATTTAATTAGTCTTCTTTTGATCACTTAATTAATCCTAGATTAATTCTTGATCAATACTAATTAAACAATCTTATTATTCTTATTATTAATATACTAGAACTTATAATATATTAATAACCATAAGTGTCTTATTTCTCTCATTATAGTCTATCTAAGTGCATGAAGGTTTGCAACCCAAATGGACCATGCCGGGTCGGGTCAAGTCTTACCAATTATAGTTATGGACTTAGACATTAATCCAACAGTCTCCCACTTGGATAAGTCTAAAACTATTATTGCGTATGACTTCAGGAACCAACCGACAATCGTAGCTCTCAAAAGCTTCTGTCGAACTCTGACCTTGTAGATGAACTCTGATCTTGTCAATGACTTGTCCATTAGATAAGGGATCATATAATCCTCTGTTCTCATGATATCAGCCGGACAAATACATGGAACAACGTCGTACTTATTGTCCAGCAGTTTGTTTCCCGATTTTCGATTTGTTTGACAAAGAACTTAATCGAACACATCAATTCAGTTCTGACCGGCCGGTACATAGGTCACAACAAAATCATCGAGGGGCCCAGATATCGCTTCTATTTCTAGAAGGAACAGATAAACTTCGACTCATATGCTTGTTCTACTACTTGTTGAATTGTACACAAAGGCACGTTTTATAACATCAAGTTACTGATGCGTTTACGTGCAATCAATGCACAACCAACTCATAGGTAACAACTCATATCTCTAGGTTTGAAGATTTATATGATATTATCGTCTCACGATCACTCGAGATAAATTCCATGAAGTGATACAAGTGAGCGTGGGTTTATTCCAATACTCATAACTTATGAGTACTCATGAATGTTGTAGCAACCATTGCCATGACTAAACTCATTTAGCCATCTACAAACCCGATTCATGACAGTCTTGATTCATACCTACTTCCAACATATGAACGACTGTGGAGTGTTTAAATAACTTAGTCATCCGGAAAGAATAACCTAACTATTTTGGAAGTCAAAACATGCAAAGTGAAATACAATAATAATCGAATCTAATATGGTCTCAGAACCCTTTTGAATATAAATAAAACCACTTTTTATTTATCACCATATTGATTACACATTATTCAATGTTTCAAATAATCATCTTAAGACTTGAATAAAAACAACAGTCGTCCCATGCTCCTAGCATGTACACTTTGTTTTTCTAAACAATAGTTATGCCATACCCCAAGTATGCACACTATGTTTGTCTATGATCCTTACATTGTGATGTAGATCAATTGAACATGATTCCAATGATACTCATTTCACAATCCCAAATCCTTATTGCAAATGCAAGAATTCCAAATTTATGTCATTTACTGAAATCTGTTAGATTCTAAACTTATATGCATTGATCCTCTTGTAATGATTATGCACAAAGTCAGAAAGACTTGACAACAACCATTACAGAGCATTCCAAAGGAGATCAGCTCCTTGGGAACATCCTTTTTGCATTAAGTTTCCTAATCTTACATAGATTGAATCACTTCCACCTATGGAGACATTTCCATAGTCCTATTTGACTATCACTTCCGAACAAGAGTTACCTCTTTTCAGAAAATGTCGATATGGTCCTACCAAAATTAACACTAGACTTCCAAATGTCCCTGAGCAACCAATCTTTGGCGAACCTCAGATTGTTCTCGACAATTGCTTAATCACTTTAGTCATATCCAGTTCTAGACTTTTCCCTTCTAAATGCCTTAAGCATTTGGAAAATTTAGAAAGGATGAATATTATAGCACATGAAATCGATCCTATATCCGAAGCATATGGGATACTATTCATGATGTTTGACATAAAGACATGACACTAGACCAGTCTTTTGCTACAATATTTTTTATTTGCCATGTTTTCAAAATTTAACTATGAAGAGGGATGCCGTAATCATAATCGAATTTTGAAAATGCAATATATATAGAATTTCTTCAAGTTGAACCATTCCAACACAAAATTCACATATATTCTTGACTAAAGATGATTAAAATCTCAATCTAAGCTTTAGAATTGACATGAAGTATAATTTCCTCTCCCTTAATTATAGCAAAACAACTTTTCAACCCCTGCAACTTCACGGATTGAAACTTTGTTTTCTATAATTAACATTGCTAGCTTGCAATACTAATCATAATAGTCATGCTCCCACTAACATGATGATTATCAGCATAACACTTATGCTCCCACTAGCTCTGACACATTTCCAGAAATCTGTTGGACTTCTGAAATTTAGATTCATACACCCTTTCTTAGATAGCTCACATGTGTGTCTAAACAATTTTAAGAACTATGAAAAGGGATGCCGTAATCATAGTCTCAATTGCTTAGGCATTTGCCATTTCTCACAAGTCCATGTTAGTGTGCCGATTAACCACACGCGCTCCACTAATGACTTTTGAAAATGCAAATGACACAATTGATATCTACTTAAAATCTATTTAGTGAAAGCATTTCCTCACCATCATTTTCATGAATCGGAGAGAAACCTTATGACACTTAGATTTAATAGTGTATGAGTTCCTATCCATGCGAATTTGTCAAAACCATAATCACAAGATAAGGTTAGTGACAAATTCAGCCCTACATGGATTAAACTTATTCAATCTTAGTTTCTTGTCACCTTGGTAACACAAGGCCCACCAATGCTTCCAAGTTGAACTCTGATAACTCACATGTAAATTCAACTTATTTGAAGTAGGTACAGAAATAAGAATTATGTCAACACGATAGGTTGAAAACCTTAAGTCGTGTGCTAGTGATAAATTACAGGTTTTACTCTTGATTAAATCTTGAAACTCTTTCAGGATCTTTAAGGCTCCCACTGTCCCCTTGACATATAAGTTTTCCTAGTCAAGAACCATTCCTTGATAAAACAAATATTCAAGGGATAGTGCGGATTCTTATCAAGACTAACACTTCACACAATTGGTCTTAGTTGGTCTTTGTCTCATCCAAGACATCACAACTTACCAATCTCAAATGTACAAGAGTAGAAAACATTTTACTCTTACATTTGATAAGTGTTTTAAACCTTCTTTAAGACATGTCACTCAAATTACAATCTTGGAGTATGACTCCAAGACTTGTATTGGAACGAAGTATGATTCATCTTCTTGATTTAACCATTTCAACAATTTCAAGATCCCTTCTTCTTAGTCATAAGAATGCACTAAGACTTTCTTAGAGAACAAATTTTGATATGGTTTCTTAATCATTAAGATGATCACAAAGTTGATACTAAAGTACTCTCCCGTCCTTTCAGATTTGAGAAACTTTTATCTTTCTTCCTAATTTGATTCTTCTTATTCGTTTTCCAATGTTACAAAATTATACTTAACCTTATAAGTATAATCATATTTACTAATCTTTAGTAAATCATGACAAATCAATCTTTGTGGTGGACCTTGACCAGCGCACACCCAGTGTACCTAATTCCTTAGTCCTTCAATTGACTCACATATACATGTGATCAAAGAATTAGTCTTAATTTTTCAAAGATGAAAATTCTCATTCATCATACAATACAACTTGTATGATTCCAAGTTTCTGTCCAATTGAAACTTGGGTGATGAAAAACTTTCTTCATTTGGTAAATTCAGACACTACCACAAATGAAAGAATCAAATCCACTTTCCAATATTGCTATTACTGGAAACATATAAGCAACAATTTTCCACCGATGCCATTGTAAGGATATTTTTAAAATAAATAAAATTAAAACCTTTTTTTCTTTTATTTTAAAACTTTGCGGAAAAACTTATCCTTACAATCCACATGAAAACCTTGTTGTTATCTATTCACAAGCAATATATTATAACTCTTAAGCAACAGCTCAAAATTCTGATTACCGAACCATGCGATTGAAACCCATCTTCGCAATCAGAATCAGCATATACTTACTTTAAGCTTCCTATCTTTTCTTTGATTCTTAAAAGACATCAGCATGTGACCCATTCACATTATGTAATAAGAATCTCTAAATAGGAACTTAACAGAGTTATACAGTGTATTTTACCCGAAGTAGAGTCAAACCTCTTGACTTGATCAACCTTATGACCTTTCAGGTAAATAGGGCAGCTTCGCAACCAATGCCCCTTTCTTTGGCAATATAAACATATGGAGACCCTTTGATAATGGCACATGAGACTATTTCAGACTTAGCCTTTCTCTTTACCATTTGGTCAACCGAGTTGACTATGGCCGATCCCTTTCCATTGGGAAGAGAAATGCTTTTCTAGATATCCAATGCTACCATTGCCAATGTCCATTTAAGGTTTGGGAAGTTGATCTTCTAACAAAATTTGCTTTACTAGTGTTCCAAATCATTGCTGATTCCACAGCACAAAACAAATAGATAAGATCATTAAGGCTCGTGTCATAGTCTGTCTCATAGTAGTCCCAAAGTGACCCGCTATGTTACTAAGAAAGTGATTGAACATCCAACTTTCACGAGACTTTGACACCCAACTCTCCCGTCTTGTCAATATGTGACTACATCTCCAAGATGTGACCACACCAAGACCTTAACTTGCCAATAGGGCTTGAGTGACTTTAAACTTTTTAAGAACTTGTGGGTGAGGGAGAATAATTGGAGGAGATAAAGGAAGTGAAGCATGATGTTGAGGAACATCATCTTCAAGAGATTTGGGAAGATCATAAATGTCTAAACCAGACATGTTTTGGGAGATATTCAAGATAGTTGATTTAAAGTCCTTAATATGACACCCAATATGAAATATTAAGGCTAGGACCCAACAAACTATTTTATAACTTAGAAGAGGGATGCCGTAATCCAAGCTATAAAATATTTGAAGGTAGGCGAATGACGATTCACCAATTTCCACCATGAAAAACGAAATAATTTATTAGGTTTTAATTGGATTTGAAATTCCTAGATCTTTTGAGATTCATTGAACTTTTCAATGGCATGTTTCAATCTCGAGTGTGCCCTCTCAAATTTTGTGACTGGGATGCCGAGGATCACAAAACAAGGTGTGAATAACCATACCAATTCACTTGGTATCCTTAATATTATCACCTAATCAATGTGCCGGTTAACCACACACGCTCCATTGATCTATGACAAACATTAAGTCACCCTTCGTGGTCCTTACTAGTCCAAGTTAGTGTGCCGGTTAACCACACACGCTCCACCAACGACTTGGTAAGGTACAAAGTGTGAATTCCATGGGTTAGCACCAAATTCACATTTTTCCTAAAGTAACTAAGATTGGGAATTATTAAGATTTTAGTTACTTTAGTATTTATCATTAATACTTTTAATGAAGGGAGAATTTAAAGTCATTGTCCTACCCGTTCGGCTAACGACCCTCCACCAGTCAAGCAAGCGGTGGGTGAGAGTAGACACCCATTAAGTCGCCATTTTATAGGCAACAACCTTATACCCACCTTATAGACCGGCTTCGTGAATGAGGCCTACTAACGGTAAAACGACTTGTTCTTATACATATATATAATAATTAACCATTAATGTTATAAATAGTATAAGTGTTGAATTTTAACTTTTTTTTAAAAATTCTAAGGGCTAACTTGGAATTAAAGTATTCATAAGTGAAAACTTTTCAAATTCCAAAACTTGAGGGCAAGTTTTGAAACTATTCAAAACTAATTAATTCCATAACTTATGTGTTTAAAGTAGTTTTAATCCAAAAAACTCTTCAAGTTCCATAACTTATGGAAGACTTTAAACTAATAAAAGAATTAATCTTTTCTTTATTTTTATAACTTATGGAATTAATTAAGGTTACACTTTATTTATTTATTTATTTATTAATGAAGTGACTCTTGAATTTCCATAACTTGAGGACAAGTTATGGAGTCATAAAAAAAAATTCAATGACACAAGACTCTTCATTTTGTAACCATTACCAACTTTTATGAGTTTTATGAGTCTTTAAAGTGACTCTTCATGTAACTTGAGGACAAGTTACACAAACACATTTTGTACTCAACTCTTAGATTAAAATGGATTGAAAACAACTATTTCAATTAACTTTTCTATTAATCTAAGCAACTCATAAGAACAAGATAATTCATATCAAACTTCTTCATGTAATTAGTCTAAACCTTAAACTAATACAAAACATGAATCTATTGACAATTATCTTTGAAAATGGATTAGCATGAACATTACCACATCAAAAACAAGTTTATAAGTTCAAAAACAACTTAGGGTAATGTTCCTAGTCCATTTCTAGCCAAAACAGTCGAGTTTATGCTGTCTGGGGTCCAACTCGTCGAGTGCATGAACATAACTCGGCGAGTTGGATGAATTTTGCCTTGGACTCGTCGAGTCCCTTCATGGACTCGGCGAGTCTGCTGGGCTGACAGCATCACAACTCGATTTTTCAGCTCCATTTGCAAGTATAACAAGAAAACATGCCTAGGCTCTGATACCACTGTTGGGTTTTGAGCATTCTAACACTCCTAAGTGTACATGCAACCCTAAATACCTTGGATCTATGTTTTCTCTATTATACATGCAAATAAGAATACCCAAGGTATCATCCTAATCTATCATACAAAACATGAATATAACAAGATAGAATACATACCTCTTTGATGTAGAAAGTCTTCATGAAGCTTGAGTGCCTAGCCCCAATAGTGTGGAAGCCTCAAATGGAATCACAGTTATCAAAACACTTAGAATAACTTGAGAGAGTTCTACACTTCATGAAATCGGCTAGCCCTCTCTAGAATAATCCTAGTGGCCGATTTTTGTCAAGAATAAGATCATTATATAGTGTTACAATTAGGGTAAATCCTTAATTGTCATGACTTTCCATTTCCTTGGATCCATGGGTTCAAATACACCATGGAGCACCCATGGACCATCCTATGGGTTTTAGCCCAACTTGATTATCCATGGAGCATTAGCCCACTATATAAGTATGGATGATTTACACAATCAACTCATATATTTAATTAGTCTTCTTTTGATCACTTAATTAATCCTAGATTAATTCTTGATCAATACTAATTAAACAATCTTATTATTCTTATTATTAATATACTAGAACTTATAATATATTAATAACCATAAGTGTCTTATTTCTCTCATTATAGTCTATCTAAGTGCATGAAGGTTTGCAACCCAAATGGACCATGCCGGGTCGGGTCAAGTCTTACCAATTATAGTTATGGACTTAGACATTAATCCAACATGTGAATGTCTATCCTAAGCCCAATATACATGTAAAAGGACACTAAGACCCACTAAACAAGTATATTATTTCCAGGCCCAATAAGGATATGAATACCTATCTCGAGCCCAATATACATGTAAAAGGACACTTAGGCCAACTAAACAAGTATATTATTTACAGGACCAATATGGATATGAATACCTATCTCGAGCCCAATATACATGTAAAAGGACACTCAGGCCAACTAAACAAGTATATTATTTACAGGCCCAATATGGATATGAATACCTATCTCGAGCCCAATATACAGGTAAAATGACACTAAGGCCCACTAAACATGTATATTATTTCCAGGCCGAATAAGGATATGTATGTCGTTTTTAACCCATTTGTTATTGTTTTGTTTATTTTAGCTTGATTATTTACATAATTGATATCTAAAGCCCACTTTTTGTAAAAACGACATTCTTGGCCCAATAAGCCAAAAATTTACAATTAAGGCCCAATTTTGTAAGAATAACACTTTAATCTCCAATTTTGTTAAAAACTTGTGTTGATGACTACTTTGTGATAAAAATAGCATTTTAAACCCATTTTTGTCAAAAATATCATTTTTGGCTTGCTTTTGTGAAAATACATATTTTTCTGGTTTTTGGCTTTTCCGAACTAGTTTTTAGAAAATTTGTAGAAAATTCATCGTAAGTCGAAATCTGGATCCGTAAATTTTCGAAGTTTGGAAATTTTGTCTACTTTGTTCACAATTTTTCTCATAGTTTTTGATGTCTTGAAACTAGTGCAAAATTACTCATCTTCACAGGTTGGTCCGAAATTATTCCAAATATGATAGGCAGTTTTATAAAATTCGCCAAAAATTGTAGAAAAATCGTATGAAAACGTGCGAGTAGTCATTTTAAAGCTATAAACCTGAAATTTATTCATGTAACACAGTTTTGAAAAATACTTCCATTTGGATGGTCAAAGCAGTCCGAGATTGGACCAAAAGTTTTCTGTCAAGGGCTGTTTTGTGGGTTTAGTTTATAGATCTTTGAACACAACACTTATTATTACTATATCAAGTATACAAATCCCATATCTACATGTTCACATGTAATACTTGTGATAAAAAATACTTTTCTCAAGATTCATATGAAGATCCTAGTGATAAACTTCAAGTTTCTTAACATATTTTTAGATTAGTGAAGAAATCAACACATAATCACCAAATAATTCATGGAAAACACACATAGACATGCATATGCACATAGATCTACACAAAGCAACTTGTATTCTCCCCCAAAAATCATATAAAAACAGAAAACAAGGGATATGAACTCACCTTGCTTTGTTGTTCTTGGTTTGAAGAAGAAATGGAAGAAGATGATGTGATTCTTGGCCCTAGCAAGCTTTTTGAGAGGAGTTTTCGAATTCAAGATGGATCTAAGAGTCATGATCCACGAAAATGCATGAGTTAAGAGAAGATTTTTGAAGTAATCAAGAGACTAGACCATGGATTTTAGTATAAGCTTACCAAAGATAATGATTTTGGTGAAGAATCCTCTTGAAACTACACACCAAACTCGAGATTTTTTTGATGGAAGAAGGAAGAGGTTTTTGAGAGTGTTTGAGAGGGTTTTTGAGAGAGAAATGATGGTGGTGAGAGTGTTTGGCCGAGAGTATGGAGAGGAGAAGAGAAGAGAGATACTTGATAAGTTTGCATGGTGGGTAATAGTCTTTATGGAAGTATGTGATACAATTATGTGTTGTCAAGTGTTTAACCCATGCATTCTCCCATTAATCTTTTTCCTTTTTTTTTTGTTTGGGCCGAGAATGGGCTAAGGAATTGAGATACGTTTGGGCCCTATCTTGACTTAGTCCGAAATTAAGAGTCCCAAGTAATATTTTTCGGCCATTGGACCTTTAAGGTAGTTCACGGCCCAAAAGTATAAAAGAATGGGTTCTATGGTCCATTAAGGTTAATTGGAGTTGTTATGGCCCAATAAGGCCCATTAGAGGTAGAATGAATCATTCTAGGCCCAAATGGCCCAAAATGTTATAGATGGATGAATTGATAATTTATTGGTCCCTTAGGCTCAATAAGAGAATTCTAGTCCATAATGAACTTGAGTCGGGATTTCTAGGGTTTCCAACCCTTATTTGAACATATGAAATATATTTGAATGAGAATGTAGTGTTCACTTAGAGTACAAGTTATTACACTAGGTGAATGATTGCATGAGAGTAGAATTTCCTAGCAAAAATGCTAGTTGTGACACATATTATCAATGTGTAACCGACTCGCAAGATACAACTCACACATCTCGGTTTCAAGAATATAAGATGTTATCGTCTCACCAATCACTCGTGATAAAATCCATGAAGTGATTCTTGTGAGCGTGGGTTGAATCCAATGCTCAATATCATATTCATAAGCACTCATGAACGTTGCAACAAACATTTGCTTATGTCTACTACACTTTAGAAAATCCACACACCAATTCACGACAGTCTTCATTCATACCTACTTCCAACATATGAACGACTGTGGACCATTCGAATAATTTGATTATTCTAAAATAATTAATTATTCAGGAAGTCAAAACATGCAAAGTGAAACACAAGAATAATACTAATCCTATATGGTCCCACACCATTGAGTATAAATAAAACACCTTTTATTTATCACCATATCGATTACTCGTTATTTGTTGTTTCGGTTAATTAACTTATTACTTGAATTATTACTACACTTGTCCCATGCTTTCAGCATGCACACAATGTTTACCTACAGTCCTTACTTTGTGAAATAGATCAAATGAACACATTTCCAATCATACTCATTTCACAACTCCCAATCCTTATCATAAGTATAAGAATATCAAATTCTTGTTACTTATGCTAGATTCTAACATTTTTATAGTCACAGCTCAAAATCATCAAGACTTGGCCAATCTCTATCAGAAACAATTCTATAGATATGATGTCTCTCACTCAAAGTACATTCCTTTGAACATCCTTCTTGCATAAAAGTTTCTAATCTAAACATAGATTCTCAATATCCAACTCCCAATATGGAAACATTTCCATATTTTCCATATGACAACTCATTCTTAATAGAATCTTATCTATTCATAATGATGTCGATATGGTCTATCCAATACCATACTTCCAACTACTCACAAGCGACCAATCCTCGGCGAGCTTTGGATTGTCCTTTGATAGTTGTTTAATTATCTTAGTCAAAACTGATTCATGTCCTTTTTCCCTCTTAATGCGCTAGACATTTGGAAAATTCTAGAATGGTCAAATATTATAGCATTTGCAATCGATCCGATACCCGAAGCGTATGGGACACGATGCATAATGTCTTACATAAAGATATGATACTTTATCAATCTTTTGCCATAATATTTTATGTGTCTCGTTCTTACAATTCGAACTATGAAGAGGGATACCGTAATCATAATCGAAATTTAAGAACATACTATGTATCCTTTGACTAAATTTATTAAAATTTCTCAATCTAAGGTTTAGATTTTGAAACGATGTACAATGTTCTCTCCCTTAATTATAGCAAAACAACTTTTCAACCCTTACGACTTTGCAAAGTATAACTCTTGTTTTCTATAATTAATATTGCTTACTTGCAATACTTGCCATAATAATCATACAAGCATAACATTTATGCTCCTACTGTCATGATGATTATTATCATATAAGCATAACACTTATGCTCCCACTAGCTTTGACATGTATTCAGAAATCAACTAAACTTCCAAAAAACAATACTTATTGAATTTCTGAAGTTCATATTTCTAATACCTAATGCTTTGATAATCATATATCAAAGCTTCTCAAACTTATACACCTTTTCCTTAGATAGCTCATATGTGTCTAAACAATTCAGACTAATTGCCAAATCTCACAATTCGAATCATGGAAAAGGATACCTTAACCATAATCGAATTCAAGAATACAATTTTCACAATCACTATCTTCTTAAAATCTCTCTTAGCGAAAGCATTTCCTCATAGTCATTTTCATGAAGGAGGGAATCTTATGACACTTAGATTTTAATGGTGTATGTGTTCCTATCCATGCAAATTTGTCAAAACCAAAGTTTGCGACAAATCCAAACTCATATGGACCGAACTTTCTCAATCTTGATTTCTTGCCTTATGGTAACACGAGTGCCCACCATGTCTTCCAAGTAGTTAAGAAGCTCATCCTTTCCTATCAATGTAATTTTCATTGATCAAGGTGCTTGCCTTTTATGTGTTCAAATGAGAACTCATATAACTCACATGCATAATTAACTCAATTGGAACGGCACAAAAACAAGATAGTGTCAACATGATAGGTTGTGAACCTCAAGTTGTGTGTTAGTGATGATCGATAAGGTTTATTCTTGATTAGTTCTTGAACTTTTCAAGACCATTAAGACTCCCACTGACTCCTTGACATATAAGATTCTCTTGTCAATGAACATTTCTCGACAAACAAATATTCAAGAGTTAGTGTAGCTTTTATCAAGACAAAACACTTCACAAAATTGGTCCTAGTTGGTCTTTGTCTTATCCAAGACATCAAAACTTTCCACATTTGATGAATGTTATAAACCTTCTTAAGACTTGTCACTCAATGTCACAATCTTAACTCTAAGACTTGTTTTGGAACGAAGTATGATTGACTTCTTGATTTAATCATTTCTTCAATTCTTGATTCCTCTTCTCAGACATACAATTGTACTAAGACTCATTTAGAGGATCAATTGAGATATGGTTCTTAATCATTAAGACCTATCATAAAACATAATAAAAGGTACTCTCCGTTCTTCTTAGAATAGAGAAACTTTTATCTTTCTGCCTACTTGATTCTTCTTATCCGTTCTGCTATTGATTGAAACTCTTCAAATCAACTCAGAATTACACTTAATCTTATAAGTATAATCATATTTACTAAACCTTTAGTAAATCATGACAAATATCTTTGACACTCTTGTGGTGGACTTGATCAACATACAACTTTGTGTACTCGATCTCCTAGTCCTTCACTTGACACTTTGTCAACGAATTAGTCTAATTTCCAAATATGAAATTTCTCATTCATCATGCAACCAAGTTGTATGATTCCAAGTTTTTGTCCAATTGAAAATTAGGCGATGAGAAACTTTCCCTATTTGGTAAATTCTTTACCTTTCCACAAATAAGAATCAAATCCATTATTGCTAATAACAGAAGCTTACAAACATCAATTTTTCATACACGCCATTGCAAGGATAAATAAATATTATAAAATCAAAATTTATTTAATTGCGGAAATTTTTTTCCTTACAATGCAATTCAATTGAAAACTATGTTAATACATATAGCAATCTATTCTAACTCCAAGTAGTAGCTCAAAATTCTAATCTTCAAGCAATGCGATTGAAATCCATTTCTTCAAGATTAGATTCAGTTCACTTTCTTCCTTAAGCTTCCTCTCTTTTCTTCGATCCTATAAAACATCAAAATCTAATCTTATTACATCATGTATTAAGAATCTAGAATAGGAACTTAAAAGAGTTAGTTAATAGATTTCACCTGAAGTATAGCCATGCATCTTGACTCTCCCATCTCTTATATTTCTCAGATAGTTAGGGCAACTTCGTCTCCAATGCCCCTTCTCTTGGCAAGCAAATGGACTCCTTTGGCACAGCACATCGGACAATCATAGACTTAGTTCTTTCTAGACTTCCGATGTTGCCAGTGCCCATTGCAGTTTGGGAGTTTGAGTAACTAGACAAATTTGCTTGACCAGAACGCCAAATCAATGTTGATTCAGCAACTATAAGCAAATAGGTGAGATCAATGAGGGTCACGTCATGATGCATCATATAGTACTCTCTAATGAACTCACTATATGATTCAGGAAGTGACTGAAGAACCCAATCAACAGCCAACTCGCCTGAAATCTCGACACCCAACATCCTTAACCTATCAATGTGTGACTTCATCTCTAAGACGTGTGCACACACAAGTTTCCCATCTTCGTGTTTACTTGCCAAAAGGGCTTGAGTGATTTTGAACTTTTCAAGGCTTCGAACTTGTGTGTTAGGGAGAATAATTGGAGGAGGTGGAGGAAGTGAAGCGTGATCTCTTGTTCCTCGATCATATCGCAGAATATCATCTTCATGTGGAAAGCTTGTTCCACGGGATTTGGGAAGACCATGATTGTCATAACTAGATATCTTCAAAACGGGAGAAAATTCAAGTTAAGTTGATTAGAATCCTTGATATGACACCAAAATGGATCATCAAGCTAGGATCCAACACAATACTCTACAACCTAGAAGAGGGATGTCGTAATCTAGTTGCAGAATCATTGAAGGTAGGTAAATGACGATTTACCAATTTGCACCATGAAAAGCGAAAAGGAAACTTAAGTTTCAAATGTATTGAAAACTCCTAGATCTATTGAGATTCATTGAACTTTTCAATGGCATGTTTAAATCTCGATATGCCCCTCGATTTGTGACTGGGATGCCGAGGATCACAAAACAGGGTGTGAATAACCATGCAAACTTACATGGTGCCCCCAATGTTACAGTCACCTATTCGATGTGCCGGTTAACCACACACGCTCCACCGAACTATGACAAACATTGAGTCACCCTTTGCTACCTTTGCTTAGAACCATTTAGTGTGCCGGTTAACCACATGCGCTCCACTAACGTCTTCGCAAGGGCACAAAGTGTAATTTCATGGAATTGCATCAATTCACTTTTGCCTAGAGTAACTAAGATTGGGAATTTTGTAAAAACATTTAATTACTTTATAATTCATTATACTTTTAATGGAAAGGGTTTTCCCTATCCTACCCGTTCGGCTAACGACCTTCCACCAATCAAGGAAGCGGTGGGTGAGAGTGGACACCTATTAAACGGCCATTTTATAGGCCATAACCTTATACCCCCTTATAGATCGGCTTCGTGAATGAGGCCTACTAACAGTAAGACTAGCATTTAAGTTATACATATATAATATTAGACTTTTAATGTTATACGTAGTATAAGGGTGTATTTTACACTTTTAATTGTATATTAACCATATCATTATGTATTTATTAACTCTCTTTTAATTATACACTTAATTAATTTAATAAAACCATAAGGGTTTAATTTGAACCTTTCAAAATTAGGGTTTTAGAATTTAGACTTTTTCAAAATTAAACCTTTTAATCAAATAATTTAAATTCCAAAACTTGAGGGCAAGTTTTCAAAGTTTTCAAAACCTAAGCAAGAACATTCTAGATCAAATTACAAATAATAATAATTAACCAATTAATTAGTAATTATCTAAATATGACCTAATTCAATTTCTTGCAAGATAATCTATCAAATAATTCAAATAAATCAAGTTTATCACATAAGGAAATGATTATCTAATTAATTTGACAATTATCTTTTATTTTGGTAAGGATATATTTTAAATTAAACAACAAATTTAATCTAATCCCTTAAATCCCCTAGATTTCGAAATTATGGGATGGGATAAATCAAAATCTTTAATTACCAAATTTAAACATTTAAAGGATAATTACAAGATATGGCATTATCCAAATCCCTAAAATTTAGGATATAATCTTAAGGAAGGAGGAAATTTCTAAATCCAAGGGTTAGATAACCCTAGATTACGAAATTTTGGAGGCTAAGGAAAGGGTTTGGGAAACCCTAGTCAAATTTCAAAAATCAGGGTTCAAGAACTCTACTTTTTTGAAAATTCATGCCTCCTAGGGTTTATTGGCCATAAACCCTAATATGTCAAGTTCATACATTTGAATAATGCTAATTGAAAACAAAAACCAATGTCTCTGATACCACTGATGGGTTTTATACAAACAATCCTATATGTGCATGCAACCCTAGAGTTGGATCTATGTTTTCACTATTAGTTATACAACTTTATGAACACAAAAAGAAACCTGGCATGCTACTATTATTTTCGAAATTCATATATAAAATTTAAAACATACCTTTTGATGTTATATAGCAAAAACAACTAGTTCCTTGAATTTCCTTAGCTCTTGAAAGCAATTACCACCAGTGTAGTACCTGTAATGGCTAACAAACACACTAGGTGAAAGGATGAATATGGTAGAGAGGAGAGAAGAGTATCTTGCCCTAGATTTCGTCCCTATTAGGGTTTCCCAAGGCTTGGGCGAAATCTTAGTGCCTTAGGGTGCTATTTATACTTAAGGCTAACTAGGGTTTCAAGGTGTAAACCCTAATCCCTTAGCTTAGGGCCTACGCAAGTCCATGGAATCCTTTCCTTAAGCCCTTGGACAAAAACTCCTGGATCCTTTTAGGATTTTTGTTCAAGCCTTAATAAAGGTGATCCAATGGCCCAAATCCTCAACTATTGAATAATTACAAAATAGCCCCTATACTTTTAATTAATTCCTTTAATCCCGAAATTAATTCCTAATTAATTTATGATTAAATACTAATTAATAATATGATTCCAAATTAATATATTATTCATATAATATATTAAAAAATCATATTTATACTCAAATTTATTATTCTTAACAATAAACCAGCCTCTCTCCTCAACAATCATCCTGTCTAGTCACCAGTGTAAAGGCAACCCAAAAGGACCATGCACAATCGGGTCAAGTACATACCAAAATAGTTATGGACGTAGACACTAATCCAACAAAACAAAGGTATGTATTCTATCCATTTGATTACCCAAGTATCAAGTATTGTATGCTAGATATGGTAATACCTTGGAAGTTCATATTTGCATGTATAATAGAGAAAACATAGATCGAGGGTATTTAGGGTTGCATGTACACTTAGGAGAGTTAGAATGCTCATAACCCAACATCCATCTTCCATAGAAAGCTCACATCACAAAAAGTACATTCTTGTGATTGTGGAAGAATACACAAGGTTCATTTGGGTTTTATTTCTGAGAATGAAATCGAAAAATGATTTCAAGCTCATAAATTTCATCAAATGGATTAAAGTACGACAAAACTGCACATCCGAAGAATTTGTAGTAACAATGGATCCGAGTTCACTAATGTCAAATTGACAAAGGAATCAAACACAACGTTTCTGCCCCCTATACTCCAAAGCAAAATGGAGTTGTTGGGTTGATGTTAAACTTTTCAAATCTTCCGCTTTATCTTTGGGATGATGTAACAGCCCGGAATTTCAGGTATTTCTCTAAATTATTTTTGGGGCACATTTAGGAGGGGACTCGGCGAGTTGGTGCATGACTCGCCGAGTAGGGCCGTGGTCTTGGTCGCAGATGCGCGACTGGACTCGACGAGTCCAATAAGGGACTCGGCGAGTCGACGCTGTTCAGCTGAACCCTAGCCGTTTCGATTCTGAAACGTATATAACGATCTTATGGCCGTCATGTCGCATCTTTTGGCCGGTTGAAGATCCCCTGGGAGTGTGTGAGCATCTGAAGCAAGAGAGAGGATTTGAGAAGGCTTGAAGAGATCGTTGGACAAGGAGGAGCAAGGTGGTGATCAAAGGAATCGAGGACTGGAGGTTTGGAGACACAAGGAACACGTTTCCAGGTAATCTTCGGATCGAAATCTGTAGCTTTATGTTGTATGCGAATTTAGGGTTTAGGAAACCCATTTAAGGGATTGTTGGATTGTAGTGATGTTATAAGTGTTTAAAAACCCCGGTATTAGTATATGTGAAAGTCCAGGAAGCCCCATATCTATATATTTCGAAATCATGCGAAGTACAGGAGGCAGCGGATTGGCTGCATGGCGAGGACTCGCCGAGTCCAATGATCAGACTCGGCGAGTAGCTTGAAGATTCACTAGGACTCGCCGAGTTGTTCTTCAGACTCGGCGAGTAGCTTGAAGACCTATTGAAACTCGTCGAGTTGTTCTTCAGACTCGGCGAGTAGCTTGAAGATCTACAGGAACTCGTCGAGTCGTTCTTCTGACTCGGCGAGTAGTGTCAGGGTGTCTATACTCGTCGAGTTACCCTTTAGACTCGACGAGTCCGGTCAAGGTTGACCGTTGACCTGTATATAACTTAGTAGGGTCAGTTGTCTTGTTTGATAAGATCATTAATAAAGGTATGTGGTATTATAGGGAATCTGCGGATTAGCGGATCGAGTGCGAGTAGCTCGAAGGGTTTATAGCTTGCATACTACGAGGTGAGTCTTCTCACTATACTTCACCCGGAAGGGTTTGACTGTGAGACCGGAAGGTCGTATTTGTTATATCTATGCTATGTCTAGAGAGGTAGATGCTTTATGTGTGATGTATGCTTATATGTGATGTATACTTATACGGGCCGGAAGGCGAGACTTTATGTGACAGAAAGAACGGTATGATGTATGACTTATGTGTTATGTGCGTTGTGTTACTTGTGTTATGTTTTATACTATTATGGGCCGGAAGGCAAAACACTATGGGCCGGAAGGCGATACGTTATGGGCCGGAAGGCGATTATATTACGGGCCGGAAGGCAATGTTATGTGGACTGAAAGGTCCGGGCCGGAAGGCATATGTGGGTAAGTCGTATACTGGGGAACTCACTAAGCATTTATGCTTACTAGTTGTGGTTATGTTTTTTTCCAGGTACTAGTGATGACCGTGGGAAGGCGCCGGCGTGACACGTACACACTGCCGCTGTTGAAGATCCTGAAGATTTATTATTTATACTTTTGAAATAAACTTGGAATAAACCCTTTTGTCGAATAATGATGCTTTGTTTTAAATGAAAAATTTATTTGAAAATTGAGCTGTTACAATTGGTATCAAAGCCTTGGTTTGAGGGATTCGGGTGTACTTTTGGGTGCAACTGAACTCAGACCGGGGATTTGAGGAAAAATCTTTTTAAATAATAAGGACACAACATTTTATAAATGATAAAGCGGTAAAACAAGGATGGAACGGTGTGTACGTGCAGCCAGCGTCTGAACGGTAAAGATCCCCAGAATACCTTACGATGTTATGTTATGCACTGAATTATGAATTGTTATGCATGCTAGAAGACTAGGTATACATGATAGGAATAGAATTGCCTGTTTTGTGATGCCTTAGTCTAGGGAGATTGCTTATATGAGATATTTGGTAGCGTGCAAGTAAATAGTGCATACTAGAAGTAGAGTACTCGTTATTCGGGATTTGGGGAGGAAGATTTGGGACGAATACTGATACGGTGTGGTCGGGAGTATTGGGCCCGTACTATCGAAGGCACCGGATCAGTGGAAGACTCAAATAAGAATCCCTGGAAATCGGAGACTGGGTAGGGCGCGTATCGAGTACAATTGTACTTGGTGGAGTCTTTGATGATTTTATGTTGTATTTCAGAGACATCATGGTTATCACACGCAATGGGGCGAGTTCGAGCGGTGCGAGTGATGAGGAGATTCGTCAGATTATTCAGGAAGAGGTAGCTGCGGCGGTCCGGGCTAAGATCCCGGAGATGTTTGGGTCTATTAAGACCACGTTGATGGAGGAGTTTGAGGAGCGGTGCGCCGCAATTTCTGAAGCTGCAGTTGCTGCCGCTACCGCAGCGGTGGCTGCTGCCAGGCCGCAAGGGGGTGATTCATTACTATTCAGGGAATTCAGCAACACGAAACCCCCTGAATTTGATGGGACACAGGATCCGATTGCAGCCATGAGGTGGATCGCCGACATCGAGGGGTGCTTTTATACTTGCTCATGCCCGGAGCACTTGAGGGTACGGTTCGCCTTGAACCAGCTCCGTCTGGGAGCGAAGGATTGGTGGAAGTTCGTGACGGCGAACTTCACTCAGGCAGAGATTACGGCGGTGACATGGGAGAGGTTTACGGAGATGTTCAGGGATGAGTACGTTCCCCCGGTAGAGAGGGAGCGATTGATTCAGGAGTTCTTGACCCTTAAGCAGGGTACTGATTCCGTGGCAGTGATCACACGGAAGTTTCATGAGAGGGCAATGTTCTGCCCTGAGCTGGTATCTACGGAGCAGTCGCGGATGAGCCGTTATTTGGGTGTTTTGAAGAGGGAGATCCGGGAGTTTGTGTCAAACTCCACCTATCGTACTTTCACTGAGCTTCAGGCGAACGCCAGGAAGCGTGAGATCGAGTTAGAGACTCAAGTGAGGGAGGAGGCTGAGTCTCGGCAGGTGGATCGACGGCCGGCCCAGTCTCAGCCGGCAGCCAAGCGGACTAAGTTCGCTGATTCGAGGAGGGGAGGTTCGAAGGGTCGCACTTGCGCGAAGTGCGGCAAGAGTCACGAGGGGGCGTGTCGAGCTGGTGGTTGCTACAAGTGTGGCAAAGAGGGACATATTGCCAGGGATTGCCCTAAGGGGTTTATGGTTTGCTTTCACTGCAACCAGACAGGCCATCGGAAGGCCGAGTGCCCGCAACTTCGTCAGGGAGCTACATCTACTACCCGGACTACTGAGAACCGACCGGTGAAGGTCGAGGCCCCGAGGGCTCGCGGGAGAGCCTTTCAGCTGACTGCGGAGGAGGTCCGCGCTGCGCCCGATGTTGTGGCAGGTATGTTATCATTCATGTATTTAATTAAAGGTCGAAATGTTATGCTTATGTTAATGTATGTGTAGGTACTTTCCTTGTGAACTCTATGCCTGCTCTAATATTATTTGATTCGGGTGCGAGTAGATCGTTTGTATCGTTAGCTTTTAGTCAGCACATCGGCATTAGTCGTGAGCCGTTAAGTCGGCCTTTGAGTGTTTCCATTGCGGCTGAGAGGGTGATTTGTGCTACGGAGGTTCTTCGGGGATGTGTGCTAGAGATCTTCGGGGTCGCGTTTCCGATTGACCTAATTCCTATTGCGATGGGTGATGTCTGTGTCATCGTAGGCATGGACTGGTTGAGCCGATTCAGCGCTGTCATCGACTGCGAGCGTCAGTTGGTGACTATACGAGACCCTAGTGGGGGAGTTCTTACGGTGTACGGCGAGGGTACCCGTTCGAGATCAGCTTTTTGTTCGGCCGCTAGGGCGAGGCAATGCCTACAGCGGGGATGTAACGGCTTTGTGGCATATGTGATGGATACGCGGGAGAGTTCCGAGAGACCGAAGATATTGGAGGAGGTTCCAGTGGTGCGCGAGTTTCCAGATGTTTTTCCCGAGGATTTGCCGGGAATACCTCCTGCGAGACAAGTGGAGTTCGGTATCGATCTAGTTCCAGGGGCTGCGCCTATTGCGAAGGTGCCTTACCGTCTTGCACCTCCAGAGATGCAAGAATTGTCCTCGCAACTTCAAGAGTTGTTGGGGAAGGGATTTATTCGGCCGAGTAGCTCGCCGTGGGGAGCACCGATTCTGTTCGTCAAAAAGAAGGATGGTTCACACCGGATGTGTATCGATTACCGGGAGCTGAACAAGGTGACAGTTAAGAACCGCTATCCGTTACCGAGGATCGATGATCTATTTGATCAGTTGCAAGGGGCATCTTGGTTTTCCAAGATTGATTTGAGATCAGGGTACCATCAGGTGAGAGTGCGGGATGAGGACGTCCAGAAGACAGCCTTTAGGACGCGGTATGGGCATTACGAGTTCGTGGTGATGCCTTTTGGGCTCACCAATGCCCCAGCAGTGTTCATGGATCTCATGAACAGGGTATGCAGGCCGATGCTGGATCGGTCTGTGATTGTATTCATCGACGACATTCTGGTGTATTCGCGATCTAGGGAGCAGCATGAGGGACATTTGAGGGAGGTCCTTGAGGTACTGAGGTCGGAGAAGCTATATGCAAAATTCTCCAAATGCGACTTCTGGTTACGGGAAGTTCAATTTCTGGGGCACGTTGTAAATCAGACAGGGATATTGGTCGATCCGGCCAAGGTGGAAGCGGTAATGAGATGGGAGGCACCGAAGTCACCTTCGGAAATCAGGAGTTTCCTTGGGTTGGCAGGGTACTATCGAAGGTTCATTAGGGACTTCTCCAAGATCGCGGTGCCACTTACCAAATTGACCCGAAAGGGTGTTACATTTTCATGGGGACCCGAGCAGCAGACTTCCTTCGAGACACTTCGTCAGAGACTGTGCGAAGCACCATTACTGGCTCTTCCGGAAGGGATGGAGGACTTTGTCGTATATTGCGACGCATCGATTTCGGGACTGGGTGCGGTGTTGATGCAGAGGGGCCATGTGATAGCCTATGCATCGAGGCAGCTGAAGCCTCACGAAGCAAGATACCCCACGCATGACTTAGAGTTGGGGGCAGTAGTGTTCGCCCTCAAAATTTGGCGTCACTACCTGTACGGGGTTCGTTGTACCATATACACGGACCATAAGAGTTTAAAGTATTTGATGGATCAACCCAACCTAAACATGCGTCAGAGGAGATGGTTAGACGTGGTTAAGGATTATGACTGTGAGATCCTATACCACCCAGGCAAGGCTAATGTGGTAGCCGATGCATTGAGTCGTAGGGCGGAGGGTACTCCATTGCGAGACGTATCTTTGAGATTGACGGTGATGACTCCGGTGTTAGATGCTATTCGTGGGGCACAGGCCGAAGTTGTGAAGTCTGGGATGCAGAAACAGGAGCGGGTCGTCGGGTTGATTTCAGAGTTTGTTACGGATGGGCGGGAACTTCTGACATTTCGGGGTCGGATCTGGGTGCCATTTGTGGGAGGTACGCGTATTACTTTGATGGAGGAGGCACATAGATCGAAATTCTCGATCCATCCCGGTGCCACGAAAATGTATCTGGATTTGAAAAAGGAGTACTGGTGGCCTTGCATGAAGAGAGACGTTGCTTGGTTCGTTGAGAGGTGTTTGACCTGTCGTAAAGTTAAGGCCGAGCACCAGAGACCGCACGGTAAGTTGCAACCTTTGGAGATCCCTGAGTGGAAGTGGGATCAGATCACGATGGATTTCATCACCAAATTGCCGAAAACTGCCAGGGGAGTCGATGCGATTTGGGTGATTGTGGATAGGCTAACAAAGAGTGCACACTTCCTTGCCATTAGTGAAAGTTCATCAGCAGAGAAGTTGGCAGAGTTGTACGTGAGGGAGATAGTATCTCGGCATGGGGTGCCGACCTCGATTGTTTCGGATCGCGATGTACGTTTCACTTCCAGGTTCTGGAAGAAATTTCATGAGGAGTTGGGTACTAAGCTGCATTTTAGTACCGCGTACCATCCCCAGACCGACGGTCAGAGCGAGCGGACGATTCAGACATTGGAAGACATGCTTAGAGCGTGTGTGTTAGACTTTGGGGGTAGCTGGGATGCGCATCTGCCGTTGGCTGAGTTTTCCTACAACAACAGCCATCATTCGAGCATTGGTATGCCCTTTTGAGTTGTTGTATGGTAGGAGGTGTCGGACTCCCATTTGCTGGGGAGAAGTGGGACAGAGAGTGATGGGTAGTACAGAGATTGTACTTCAGACGACCGAACAGATTCAGCGAGTGAGGCAGAGGTTATTGACCGCCCAGAGCCGACAAAAGAGTTATGCGGACAGACGCCGGTCCGAGCTCGAATTCCAGGTCGGCGACTTCGTTCTCCTAAAGGTTTCTCCTTGGAAAGGGGTGATTCGGTTCAGGAAGAGGGGCAAATTGGGGCCCCGGTTCATAGGTCCATTTCGGGTAATTGCAACGGTAGGTCGGGTAGCTTATCGGTTGGAGTTGCCAGCGGAACTAAATCAGATTCACAATACCTTCCACGTATCACAGCTGAGGAAGTGTATAGCCGATGAGGCAGCAGTGGTTCCGCTAGAAGATATCCAGGTAGATGCGAGTCTGAATTACGCCGAGAGACCAGTAGCTATCAGGGATCGGAAGATCAAGGTTCTACGGAACAAGGAAATACCTCTGGTGTTGGTTCAGTGGCAACATCGGAAGGGATCGGAGATGACTTGGGAGCCGGAAAGAGAAATGCGGGAGCAACATCCGGAGTTATTCGCAGAATGAGAGACTTCGAGGGCGAAGTCTAGTTCTAGTGGGGGAGAGTTGTAACAGCCCGGAATTTCAGGTATTTCTCTAAATTATTTTTGGGGCACATTTAGGAGGGGACTCGGCGAGTTGGTGCATGACTCGCCGAGTAGGGCCGTGGTCTTGGTCGCAGATGCGCGACTGGACTCGACGAGTCCAATAAGGGACTCGGCGAGTCGACGCTGTTCAGCTGAACCCTAGCCGTTTCGATTCTGAAACGTATATAACGATCTTATGGCCGTCATGTCGCATCTTTTGGCCGGTTGAAGATCCCCTGGGAGTGTGTGAGCATCTGAAGCAAGAGAGAGGATTTGAGAAGGCTTGAAGAGATCGTTGGACAAGGAGGAGCAAGGTGGTGATCAAAGGAATCGAGGACTGGAGGTTTGGAGACACAAGGAACACGTTTCCAGGTAATCTTCGGATCGAAATCTGTAGCTTTATGTTGTATGCGAATTTAGGGTTTAGGAAACCCATTTAAGGGATTGTTGGATTGTAGTGATGTTATAAGTGTTTAAAAACCCCGGTATTAGTATATGTGAAAGTCCAGGAAGCCCCATATCTATATATTTCGAAATCATGCGAAGTACAGGAGGCAGCGGATTGGCTGCATGGCGAGGACTCGCCGAGTCCAATGAGCAGACTCGGCGAGTAGCTTGAAGATTCACTAGGACTCGCCGAGTTGTTCTTCAGACTCGGCGAGTAGCTTGAAGACCTATTGAAACTCGTCGAGTTGTTCTTCAGACTCGGCGAGTAGCTTGAAGATCTACAGGAACTCGTCGAGTCGTTCTTCAGACTCGGCGAGTAGTGTCAGGGTGTCTATACTCGTCGAGTTACCCTTTAGACTCGACGAGTCCGGTCAAGGTTGACCGTTGACCTGTATATAACTTAGTAGGGTCAGTTGTCTTGTTTGATAAGATCATTAATAAAGGTATGTGGTATTATAGGGAATCTGCGGATTAGCGGATCGAGTGCGAGTAGCTCGAAGGGTTTATAGCTTGCATACTACGAGGTGAGTCTTCTCACTATACTTCACCCGGAAGGGTTTGACTGTGAGACCGGAAGGTTGTATTTGTTATATCTATGCTATGTCTAGAGAGGTAGATGCTTTATGTGTGATGTATGCTTATATGTGATGTATACTTATACGGGCCGGAAGGCGAGACTTTATGTGACAGAAAGAACGGTATGATGTATGACTTATGTGTTATGTGCGTTGTGTTACTTGTGTTATGTTTTATACTATTATGGGCCGGAAGGCAAAACACTATGGGCCGGAAGGCAATCTAGTACGGGCCGGAAGGCGATACGTTATGGGCCGGAAGGCGATTATATTACGGGCCGGAAGGCAATGTTATGTGGACTGAAAGGTCCGGGCCGGAAGGCGTATGTGGGTAAGTCGTATACTGGGGAACTCACTAAGCATTTATGCTTACTAGTTGTGGTTATGTTTTTTTCCAGGTACTAGTGATGACCGTGGGAAGGCGCCGGCGTGACACGTACACACTGCCGCTGTTGAAGATCCTGAAGATTTATTATTTATACTTTTGAAATAAACTTGGAATAAACCCTTTTGTCGAATAATGATGCTTTGTTTTAAATGAAAAATTTATTTGAAAATTGAGCTGTTACAGATGAGGCAGTCTGCACAACCTGATTTACTCAAAATCGGAGTATTATCAACTGTTTTCTCAACAAGACACCGTATGAAGAAATGAAGGATCAGAATCCGAGTATCTCGTTCTTACACATCTTTGGTTGTAGATGTTTCATCATAAATAATTGTGATCAACTTACCAAGTTTCAATCAAAATCAGATGAAGCCATCTTTTTGGGATACTCTGCCAAATCAAAAGCTTAATGAGTTCTAAATCGTCAAACTTGTGTAAATGAAGATAACTTTAATATCACTATTGATGATAATTTTGTTTGGAAGCCTTTTCAGACCAATGATAATGAGTTCTAAATCACCGAACATGTGTAAATTATCACTTTTGATGATAATTTTGTCCTCAAGTTATCTATGAAGTTGATTTCGAATGCCTTTTCATACCAATAGAAACAGCTCTTGATTAAGAATATTGATCAAGACCATCCTCAATTCTCACTCCTGTTTCTCAAAATATGTCTAGTCTGACTCCAAAATTTCCACCATTTGATTTCGAAGTGTTCCCATCTTGGGTTGATGGCGGTGGGATACCCATGCTTCGTTGACTCAAAGTCAAGAAATAAATGCAACGCTCAAATGAAATGGCGATGGTTTCCTAGATGCAACAGATTAATTTGTTGAAACTAATCCAACTTTAAATAATAATGAAGATGATGACAACTTGTTTGACTTTCCGAATGATGACGATGCTGACATATCCGTATCAAAAATTTAAGGGGAGCGTCATCCTAAAATTCAAACTATTTAGGTGGAGCAACACAACCCCATTGTTGACGTCGGATCATCTTCTGCACAAGAACTTCCGAGATTGCGTATCTAGAAAAAGGATCATCCTCTGAATCAAGTCAATGGAATTCTAAACACTAGAGTTCAAACTCGCTCTGCTGCTAATATTCAAAATTAGTGTCACTTCTTGGCATTCATATCAATTATGGAACCAAAATCCATCAAATTATCTTTATAACATTCCGATTGGATTACAAGAATGAAAGAATAATTAGTGGAATTTGATAGAAATCAAGTGTGAACTCTTGTCCCTCCTCCTCAGGATCACCCTATTAATTGAACACGATGGGTTTCCCGAAACAAACTCGACGTCGTTGGAGTTATTATCTAAAACAAAGCACGATTTGTGGATAAAGGAATTACACAGATAAAAGGTGTTGATTACGATGAGATGTTTGCAACTGTTGCCCGTCTTGAAGCTATCCAAATCTTTCTTGCATATGCAACTCATAAAAGCTTCAAAATTTACGAAATGGATGTCAATAGTGTTTTCCTCAATGGCGAACTTGATAGTCAAGTATATATTCAATAACCTCCTGGATTTTTGAACTTATCATATCAAAAGTACTGCTACAAACTCCAAAAAGTTGTTTATGGCCTCAAGCAAGCTCTTCACGTCTGGTATGAGATACTCACTTGTTTTCTGAAGCGATTTGATTTTCAAAAAAGAATTCTTCAATCCACATTGCTCTGAAGATCCAATGGAAATCATCTCATGTTAGTCCAAATGTACGTCTATGATATCATATTTAGATGAACCTATCTGACGATTATTGTTGACTTTGCAAAACTGATGGTTAGTTGATTCTAGATGACTATGAATCATTTGTTAAGCTTCTTTCTTAGACTGCAAGTTAAACATACCAATAGACAAATCGTTATTCATTAAGAGAAATACATTTTGGACTTTTAAAGACATATTCAATGGAAACATGTGCCTCTACTAAAGTTCCAATGGGTTTCGGGCACAAGATCTTCTCTGACCCATCTAGTCTTTTCGTTGATCAGCAGAAGTATAAGGGAATGATTAAATCGCTACTTTAACTCTATGCAACTCATCCAGACATCATGTTCTATACATGTCTGTGTTCTATATTCCAGGTTAATCCGAAGACGTCTCACCTTTTGGCAGTGATGCAAATCTTCCGATATCTCAAAGGAACAAAGAACCTCGATGTTTGGTACCCTGCAGATGAGAGCTTCTTACCGCAAGCATATTCAGACTCAATCTATGGAGCACTTCAACTTGATAAGAAAAACACTTTTGGTGGTCGTCAATATTTAGATGGAAGATTGGTTATTTGGTCATCCAAGAAATAGAATAGCCTTGATCTTTCAACAGTTGAAGCGGAATACATTGTTGCTGCAAGTTGCACCTATCAAGTTTTTTGGATGAAATATTAGCTGTTAGACAATGGTTATTGATTTCAAAAAAGTTCCGATCAATTATGATTCTCAAAGTGCTATTGCGATCTCTCACAATCAAATCCAACAATCCATGACCCAATACATTGATATTCGGTAACATTTTATTAAAGATCGTGTTCTAAAATGTAACATTGAGCTTTTTGTTCCATCTGACGATAAGATTGCTAATGTCTTTAATAAGGCATTTGACGAAACCAAATTAATAGTTTTCTGAATGAAATGGGAATGATGATGCCTGATCCTCAATTCTGTCGAGAAGTTTGTACTCTTTGATGGAAACATCAGAAAGTCAAATAAATCCGAACCAAACAGTTTTCACCTTGTAATTGTTTCATCTTGGAAAATAAAGGATCATTATATGTCTTTTTTGTCTAACCTTTTCTTTTAGTATTAAGTTTTTTAGAATGAAACTTTATTGAAAGCTCCGTCTGAAATAGCCTTGTCAGAGATCTTAAGAATGCTCCACCTCTGAGTATCTAACATTCTGAATTCCTTGTGTTGAATCTACCTCATAATTCAAATCTGAGTTGGTAATCTGATCTCGTTACTTATCTCTTTTCGATCTCTGCTCCTTCAACTCTCAGAACTTCTAAAATCTATGTTTTTCAAAACTTGACCTCTAAGATCTTCATTCATTATTACCTATAATATTCATTTAGATATTGTGCCATCTCTAAACCAATATCAAGTACTAATGTTTCTTTGAAGTTCTCTTTAAAGTATATTATCTCATTCTATCTCCAAACTGGATCATTTCAAGATTCTCTTAAATAAACTATAAATGAATTTTATGGCTATCATTTAAGTGTTAATTTCGAAATGTTTTTCATGATGATTTAAACGGTAATTACTTTCATTGCTCCTCTCATCAGCTCCGGACAGTCTGCCTTCTTGTGGCCCACTTGGTTGTAGTGAAAATTAAATGGGCTTTCTCCTTGAGGACAATCTCTGCTTACATGACCAAATCTTCCACACTTGTAGTAGCCCATACCCCCTAGAACGACAAACCCCATTGTGTTTCTTCCTACGCGTGCTGCACTCACCCCGACCCTGTTGGCCCCTCAACCACTGGTTGGAAGTCTTGAGTCTGTTTGCATGACCCTCAACTGCTTGTACATGGTCTGGCTTCCTCTTCCCTAGGTTCTCCAAACCGATCTCCTGTTCCCAGGTTCTAGCAATCATATCATCCAGGGTCTTGCACCCTGACATACTTACAAACTCCCTAATGTCATCCCTCAGCATATCATGATAACTTACTTTCTTTATCTCCTCATATGTTCCATACTATGGAACCAATAAAACCCATTCCTGGAACTTGTCAATGATCTCTGCCACAGTCTCAGTAGTGTGACGAAGGTCCTAAAACTCCCTCGCCAACTACGACACATCAATAGTTGGCACAAACTCAATAGTCTGACGAAGGTCCTGAAACTCGTCTGCAAAGCGTTCACCATATCCGCTAACCATCTCCTACTAGCAATGGGGTCCTTCTCCCACAAGAAATTAGGAGCCTCACAAGCATGAAACCTATTGAAAGAAAGAGTTCTATCTCCAAAAATATCCATAATCTCAGTATAGAACGCGCCCAGACGCTCATCCAAAATCTCCAAAATCCCCTCCTTGACCGTACCAAAGATAACAAGAGTCTGCTCCAAAATACCATGGGTGATCTTAGACGAGATAAATTCCCACATACGCTCATCAATCGGCTCAATACTTTCACCTGAGCCTGAACCTGAACATGAACCTCCTTCATGTGTGCTCATCACCATTATGAAAAACAATCACGCAACTGATCAGGACATAACCATGAATCCTCATCCAACAGGCTTCCTAGACTCTCTGTGACCCTCCTCGATTCAAGTATGAATCATGTTCTTTCAGTAGTACGTGCCCAATACTACCTTCCACACCTATCCATACATTCCTCAAGAATCATCCTGAATCCTCTAAGTCACATTCTTAAACCGATACACCAAATACTCGCTACATAGTGCAACCAACCCACTAAAAGGACTTCCTTGACCCTTCTAGGTTCCTAACCTCACCTTTTCATCAGCTGCTGAAAATCACTCACTCATGTCAGCTAATTACCTCATGAATACAGTCACATGCAACAAAGCTCAAATGATCCTTCAAGTGAAAGGCTCAACCCTAAAACGGTTGGACTCAGACAAGAGCTATGCAATAGGTTCAAATCCATCACTTTTATATTATTTAACCTATGGAACATGTGAATTGGCATATTCACTTAGTAGTTAACCCACATTACAAAGAGTCCCACAAATCAAAAAGCAAGTGTCATTCGGGCAATGGAAAATTCTAACCAGTGTGCTAACTAATAAAACCATTCAATCCAATTATCTGAAAACCATGCTAGAATGCAATCCTAAAAGTTCAAACAATCAGGCATATAAAGGCATCTCTCCTAGGATGAAATCCTGAGCAGATCCTTAGCCCTAATCTAGCATGCAATTCTCATAACATATAGCTTAAAAAACATGTATGGGTATTCTAGCAACCACTTACTTGATCTCGGCCGATTGCACGCATCACATCCCTTTCTTCTGTTAGAAACTCCTTTAATAAAAATTTATTTTATGGAAATTTTGTTGGATTAGGTGTCTAAGCTCATAACTATAATTGGTATGTACTTGACCCGAGAGTAGCATGGTCCATTTGGGTTGCATATCACTAGGACAATTTGATAGGATGCACTTTTGAGAAGAGGTTATTTATGATTTGTTAATATATTATAAGTTCTAATATATTAATATGAACTCATATTATTTAATTAGTATTAATCAAGAATTAATTTGGAATTAATTTTGTGATCAAAAGAGAGTAATTTGGTAAAATCATTCATTCTTATTATGTGGGCCAATGATCCATGATTCCTTAAGTTGGGCTAAACCCATGTGAGAACCCAAGGATGATCAGTGGCGGTTTAAACCCATGGAGCCTAAGGAATATGGAAGGTCATGCACATTAGGGTTTACAAGGTGTAACCCTAATCTTGCCACACTATATAAGAAGCCCCTTAGCATCCAAAATTGGCTACTACATGCACTAGTTCTTGAAAGATCATTGAGCCGATTTTGGTATGAGGATACTCTCTCAAAAGTCATCATTTGTCCAAAGGTGTGTTGTGATTCCATTTGAGGCATTCATATTATTGGTGCTAAGTTCTTAAAGGCTAAAACTACAAGCTACAACAAAGAGGTAATTTTGTAACTCGTTTCTATGATGTTTATGTCATTTGTATGCTATTTGTAGGCTTAATGCTTTGGAGACAATATTGCATGCATAATTAGAGAAAACATAGATCCAAAGCGTCTAGGCTTGCATGTACATCGTAAGAGTGTTAGAATGATCAAAACCCTTCAAAATTTACCAAACCATCAGTTTGAGTTTAGACACACCTGAGAGTATGCCCAAATCCCTCAAACCAAGGCTCTGATACCAACTTGTAACGTCACGAAAATCACAAGGTAAAAATTTCATTTTTATTTCAAACCAAACACTAATTATCTTTTATTCAAAAATTCAAAAGTAATTTATAATAAAAGAGTCGTCATAGTACAATCCCAAAATCATCACATTGCTAAAACATGGATGGATGCAGTGCAGTCACGTTGGGCCCTTCCCTTTTGAACCGGAAGTACCGAAACCATAATCAATAAGTCGTAAGCACAAAGATTAGTGAGTTCCCCAAATATCACATACTATACATACAATATAGAAAGCTATGTGCCAATTATAGTCTTGACACTATGCTACGAGCCGTATCATGGTCTTTCATTGCCAGGATGTGGGCCAAAATCCTAGGTCTTATAGACAAGTGTTACGAGCCACCTTCTGGTCTTCCATGCAAGTATCATAAAGACAACTAGCATAGTATCTATACACATAAACTATCTACCTATTTGCCAGGGTCTGATCCCTGGTCTTGCATACAATTTGTTAGGAGCCACCTTCGGGTCTTTCATACAAATACCAACGGCAACCCCGTGGTCTTCATGTATATCTCATAAGCTAATGGGCTGAAATTTGTGCCTTCGACCCATAGTATAGTGACGAGACTCACCTCAAGCTGCTTAATCACTCGAATGAATCGCTAGTTGTTGTTCTAGAAAACCCTCGCGCTATCAATATCTATAATATCCAGTTATAAATTGGGTCTCAAATCATAAACAGAGTCTAAGCTACTTAATCCATAACCAGGGTAAAAGACCATTTTACCCATTATATAACTTCGCCTAAAGCCAAAGCCCAACTCAACTATTCAAAAGTCCTAACACCTAAATGACAACCCAAGGCCTAAATATGGACTAATCTTCCAAATTAAGCCCAAAACCCATCATGGGACTAAGATCCAAAGAAGCCCAACATGCTAGTCCAAAGCCCAAATGGAAATCTAACAACCCAACTAGGACCGAACTTACAAACCCAACATTTTCTTAATATCGAAAATGCCAAGCCCATGGCCCATCTGCTTAGTATGTGGGGCATACCCAGCTTGTATGCTTAGCAAGCTACTTTTGGGGCTACTGCATGCAACGTACAAGCTGGGTACACCTAGCATACTCCCAAGTGTGCTATCATATCCATTAAGCACTTAATTGGTTAAGCCTTTCCTCCAAACTCGCAGATCTGGTCCCTCAAGGTGACTCATCACATAAACTTGGCTACTTTACACACATTCATGGCTTAATGGGGCTCAGTAGCTCAAAAAGTGCTTAGAAAATGTCTTACTACATGCATGGGTCTAAATACTCCATAAAGTTGACATTTTTATGGACATGGGGACTGATTGGAGCTACGATCTAGCGTCCATTGCCTATAGAGTAGATCAAAAGCTCACCTTTATCACAAGGACTCAAAAAGTGCACAAAATGCTCCGTAAACTAGATCTAACATATAAGAGCATAAATATGTAAGATTTTACCTCAAAATCTTGCAAATGTGGAGATGATCCTAGGTCTACAAGTTCAAGGAATCCCCTTAAGTGTTCCTCTTCTTCTTCACCTTCACAAACCACCAATAAACACTCTTCAAGCTCAAACCTCACCAAAACAATCAAGGGTTTCATTTTCAAGGACAAGGAGAGGTGGAGGCTGGTTAAACATGTCCAAATGAGGCTATAATGAGGTTTAAATAGGGTGCAAACCCAAAAAATTAGGGTTTGCATCACCCTCATGTACGCCCCGCGTACCAGGTAAGACCCGCAATCAAGAAATGAGCCAATACACCCAGCGTACTCCAACATTTCTCAAGTTGGCAAATATGCCGATGTGGACCAATTCTACAAAACATTAAAACACCAAGGGTCTAAACTAAAAAGTACTTGAATCGAGTGTTACAAAGGGACCTCCATGGAGCTAAGATCTAACATCCCTGACTTCTGTAGTAGTTCAGAATCTCAACTTTGGCTCAAAAGACCCAAAAATGCATAAACAAGATCCCGAAACTAGATCTAGTATAATGAACCATCAAATATAGAACTTTATACCTCAAATGGCTTGCCATAATGATGATGAAGTTGGGTCTACAAGCCCAACTACTACCAATCAACCACCTAGAGTTTTTATTCTTCTTATTTCACTAAAAGACCACCAAAATCTCACTTATAAGCTCAAAACTCATAAGAGTCACTTAGGGTTTCATTTTTAAGGTATAGGGTGATGGAGGCTGGTCAATAAAATGTCCAAATATGGTTTAACTTGTTTAAATAGGGTGCAAACTCTAAAAATTACGGTTTTTCCAAAACTTGTGTACGCCTAAAATATGTGGGTGAAGCCCACGACCAGGAAAGAGCTAGTACGCTAAGTGTACTCATAGACTACGCCCCGCGTACTAGCTAGGGACCAAAATGAAAAGGATTTTTCA
Source organism: Lactuca sativa (assembly GCF_002870075.4). Taxonomy (NCBI): domain Eukaryota; kingdom Viridiplantae; phylum Streptophyta; class Magnoliopsida; order Asterales; family Asteraceae; genus Lactuca; species Lactuca sativa. The sequence goes on from NC_056630.2 coordinate 226,299,409, forward strand.
TTAAGGGGCTAAAATGAACTTACCAAATTATGAATGCTACAATAAACCACAACCTTTATAACTCTTTCAGAGACATGGAAAATAGTTCTTAGTTAATTATGGTTCAAGTGAGATGAACTGAACAATAGGTATACATTAGTGAAACAGCCCCACACATGAGTTAAAAGTGATACAGAAAAAGACACAACCCCTTAGAAAATAAATACCAAGTATATATTCTCCAAATTCAATGGTAACTTTTCAAGTACCAATTGTATATACGTTTTACTTTTCGTCAACCTTACATTCATCCATCCTCGTCCCTTGGCTACAATCTATGGAGTTGTGATGAAAGATGTAACAAATCACGCGGCAAGGCAAAGAAATAAGCTACTTAAATTCAAAATAAGAAAAATGATTGCCTGTTGTTTATTGGCAAAGTCGATTAATAATAATCATATATTTTGAGTGACTACCTGATTATATCAATTTAGAAAAATAAAAACCTAATCTAACACAAAGATGAATGAAACAAAATCAAGTGTGTTATGGGGCCAAATCCTTAAATTAATCATTGATTTCATGAATAAACAGTATTTTTTTATTAAACTATGATGAAAAGAAATGAAATAAAGATTCTTACAAAGCCTTCAAATTTGGAATCTATAATAAAGTTATTAACTGATTGTTTTTCAAGATTCAGTTCTTAAGGCCACTACAATTACCAAACTCATGTCTTCTTCTGGTGCCCATCTTCCTTTCTTGAAATCAGAATTTAAGTGAACCATCTGCATTGATAAAGTTGTATCCAAATCCAATATTAGCAAAATATTATAAAAATGAGAGTTTTCCTTTTCATTTTTCAAATACTTTCTATCAGAATTTACCCTCTTTTGCATTGCATAGTGGTTTGGTCCTTGAACTCTGATGCAATAATTGTCCAACTACACATGACATGATAACAATTAACACCCATGGATTTCATTAATATGATTTATTCTTATTTAATCAAACAACTTGAGATTGGATCATAATGGAAAGAGAATTTTATGATCATACTTTCTAGTTCCATGGATGGAAGGAATACAAAAGGCATAAACTACAAAAATGGAAGGAATCCTAAAGGCGTAAACTAAAAAAACCAAATTTACGTCCCTTTGACCCACCCTTCTTGCTCATCTTCAACATGAGTTTCTTCTTCCTTTCATTTTTCTCCTGCAATCTACTATTGTTCATGTAAGGTTGTTTAGAGAAGCAAACTGCAAAATAAATCATTTCCTGGTAACATAAAAAAGAGATAACATTACATAAGAACAAAAAAATAGATATGAAGTTTTATAAGTGAAAACATATACCCAAGGAACTTACGAAGTATATAGAAAAAAAATCTACTCACCACTTCCATACAAGAAGAATAAATCACAAGAGTGTGTCTTATTGTTTCGGTAGCATAGAAATAGAGAGAGAGAGAGAGAGAGAGAGAGAGAGAGAGGCAGATATGTCTTTTGAAGAAGGTGGAAACCAATATTAGATAATGTTAATTATGTGTATAATTAAGCTTGCTCAACATTATTAAGATCTTTGTTTTCTGTTGGTCTTTGAGGAATTGGTATATAAATATCCTCTGCAAATCCTTAAAGAACGGATGCCTCGTCTTCCTATACAATTTATACAAAATATGAACAGTATCAACACAATAATGATTTTATAGCTTAACTTGTATACAGTGTAACACTTGAACCCTGGTATATTTCATTATTGCCCTTATATTATGTAAAAGTTACAATTTGGTCCTTGAGTTGTATGCGGGGCGTAACACATGGTATGCTTAGCGTACTTATGCGAGGCTTGGACGGGGTTCCGGAGGCGTACGCGAGGCATACGCAAGGAATCTTAAAACCCTAATTTCCGATGTTGGACACTATATAATCACCCTTATGGCCTATAAAACCTTTATTTCTTAGCCTCCTATGACCCTTAAGCCTCATATTTGAAACCCTAATTCTCTCCTTGTGTTTTGAGCTCAATGTATCCATTTTGGTGTGCTTTTGTCAATATTCAAGAAGTAGAAGCTTGGTGTAAGGTGGTGGATCAAGGGAGAGCTTGTGGATCTTGACTAGTTGCTTCATTTGCAGCTTTTTTGAGGTATAAAGCTATGAACTTGTTCATTTATGGATTAGATCTTTTATATATGAGTTTTGGTCCCTTTTTGACCCGAAGAATGAGATCTAATTGTTTGATACCACTCTAGGAGCTTTGAGTTGCCACTCTTGGTGGTTCTGAGATTCTAGTTTCATAAATTTGGCACCTTTAGGGTATAGATCCATCCATGCATGAGTTTATGTCCATTTAATGAAAGTAGGATGTTATATTTTGAAGTTTGGTCTTTATGGGGCATGTAAAGTCACCAAGTTAGTGACTTTATAGATATAGATGCTTATTAGGACTTGGACCTGTGGTTTGGACTTCTGGTCTTAAGCATTAAGTGCTTAATGTGGAATTTGGCTTGTTAGGAGAGTATGTTGGGCATACAAGTCTGTACGCATGACGTAAAAGCCAGTTAGTAAGTATGCTTAGCGTACAGTTGAGTACGCCATGCATACTCAGTCTGTTGGGCTTAACATTTTGGGCTTCAAGTTTGGACCATTCTATTGGGCTTGGATGCTTGGGTTCTTGTTGGACCATCAGAGTACACATATTTTGGATTAGGAAAACTTGTTGGGCTTTAGGGTAAGTAACGTGAAGGGGTTTGGGCCCAATTTGGAAAATTAGGCCATAAGTGGGCCTTGGATGATTATTTGGTTTTCGGCCTTTTAGATTTTGAGTTTGGACCTTAGCATTTGATCAAACTAGGTGAGGGGTAAAATGGTCTTTTTACCCCAAGTATGGATTTTTGGACTTATGGTTATGGATTGGAACTCAAATGTTATTTGTGTTGGGTTTTGAGCACTATAACACTTACAAAGTGCACATGCAACCCAAAATGCTTTGGATCTATGTTTTCTCTAATTATACATGCATTTTCTTTTTCAAAAGCATTCACCCTAGCTAGCATACAATTGAAGGTATATAATTAAAACATAGTTAGGATGCATACATCTTGAGTAGGGTAGAGTTCTTGACTTTTTGAAGCTTGAGCACCTCAAGTGTGATGGCTCTAATAGTTCACAAACACCAATATGCAAAAGGAGGTTTCAAGAGAATAAGTCACTTACCACAAATGGTTGGTGTAACCGATTTTGGTACATGGAGGGGGATTTTTATAGTTGTGGCAAGTGCTCGGGTTACACTTTGTAAACCCTAATAATCCATGGCTTTTCCAGATTCCTATGCTCCATGGGTTTTAACCTCCATGGACTATCCATGGGTTAATTATTGGTTTAGCCCATCTACATAATCATGGATCACTAGCCCATACTATAAGAATCACTGATTTACATAATCAATCCCTCCATATTTAATTAGTCACTTTTGAACAAAAAATTAATTCCAAATTAATTCTTCGACAATACTAATTAAATAACCATATTAAGATATTATACTTATAATATATTAATAAACCATAAATAACATTATTCTCAAAAAAAAACAATCCTATCAAATTGCACTGGTGAAGGAAACCCAAATGGACCATGCTACTATCTGGTCAAGTATATACCAGATATAGTTATGGGCTTAGACACCAAATCCAACAGTCTCCCTCTTCGATAATTCTAATAACTATAGCTGCCTATGTGACTTCAGGATCCGACCTAGCAATTGTAAGCTTCCAAAAGTTGCTGTAAACTCTGACCCAGTCAGTGACGCAACCTTTAGATAAGGGATCATATACTCCTCTGTTCTCAAGATATCAGTTGGACAAATACATGGAACAATGTCTTACGTATTGTCCAGCAATTTGTTTCCTGATTTCTGATTTGTCTGACATAGAACATAACTTAACACATCAATTTAGTTCTAACCGAGCCCGACACACATGTCAAAATAGAATCATTGAGGGGCCCAAGATATTGCTTGTAATCCTCTTAAGATAAAAGGAACAGATAAACATCGACATTATATGCTTATACTAACTACTCATTGAATCATTCACAACGACATGTTTTATAACATCAAGTTACTGATGCGTTTTCGTGACATCAATGCATGACTAACTCATAGTCAACAACTGATATATCTAGGTTTTCAGACATATATATATATATGATATTATTGTCTCACGATCACTCGTAATGAATTCCATGAAGTGATTCAAGTGAGCGCGGGTTGATCTTATACTCAAATCTTATTTCAGAAGTACTCATGAATGGTGTAGCAAACATGTTGCTATGCCTAACTCCTTAGACAATCCTACAAGCCAACTCAAGACAGTCTTCTTTCATACCTACTTCCAAAGTATGATCGACTGTGTATAGTTTGAATAATAAACATAATTATAATTCTTAATATTCTGGAGTTCAAAACATGCAAAGTGAAACAATAGTAAATAGTTCACACAAGACAGTAACTTTACTTAAAAATAAAACTCCATTTATTCATCATCAAATGTTAATTACAGTTTAGCTATTACAAGTTTCGGTTTATATAATCACTAAAACTAATATCTTCCTTCAGCCCAATGCTCCTTGTATGCTACAAGTGCTTAACCCTAGTCAGTCCCTTTGTGAGGGGGTTTGCTGGGTTGTCCTCTGACGATATCCTCTTCACCACAAGGTGCCCTTCTTCTCCTTGATGTCTTATGAAGTGGTACTTTCTGTCAATATGTCTGGATCTTCCATGATCTCTCGGTTCCTTGGTTAAGGCAACCGCCCCTTCATTATCGCAGAAAATTTCCACATGCTCCTTTATGGATGGAATTACTCCAAGGTCTCCGATGAAGTTTTTCAACCATATCACCTCCTTCGTTACTTCGCTTGCTGATATGTACTCTAATTCACACGTTCAATCAGCTACAGTCTCTTGCTTGGAACTTTTGTCACTGCTCCTCCATTCACGGTAAATATCCATCCTGACTGAGAGGGGAAATTATCTCTGTCAGTCTGAAAGCTCACATCATTGTACCCTGTTACTCTCAAGTCATCGCTCCCACCGAGGGTAAGGACCCAGTCCTTAGTCCTCCGTATGTACTTAAGAATGTTCTTCACCACAGTCCAATGAGCTTTACCAGGGTTCCCTTAGTATTTGCTAACCATTCTAAGAGCAAAGGCCACATCAGGGCGAGTACAAGTCATAGCATACATGATCGAACCAACTGCGGAAGCATATGGTATATGACACATTTCTGCTATCTCAGCCTTTGTACTCGGACTCTAAGTCTTACTCAGTTTGGTATTTCCTTGGATAGGTAAGTCACCTTTCTTGGAGTTCTCTCTGCTGAAACGTTTCAACACCTTTTCCAAGTAGGTACTTTGACTAAGTCCTATTAGTCATTTACTTCTGTTTCTCAATATCCTTATCCCCAGGATATAGGCAACTTCTCCGAGATCCTTCATATAGAAACATTTCCCAAGTCATGATTTGACCGCCTGCAAGGTTAGGATTTCATTTCCTATGAGTAGTATGTCATCCACATACAACACCAAAAAACTGACTATGCTCCTACTAGCTTTAACATACACAAAGGACTCATCATCGCTTCTCGAAAAACCAAATTCTTTGATTTTCTCATCAAAACAAAGATTCCATCTGTGAGATGCTTATTTCAATCCATATATGGATTTCCCAAGCTTACAGACTCTATTTGGGTACTTTGCATTGAAAAAACTCTCTGGCTGACTCATGTAAACATCTTCAACCAACTTTCCATTAAGGAAATCGGTTTTGACATCCATTTGTCATATCTCATAGTCATGAAATGCAACAATGGCTAACATAACCCTTATAGATTTTATCTTTGCTAATGGGGAGAAGGTCTCATCATAGTCAACTCCCGTAGTTCGAGTAAAGCCCTTCACAACCAGTCATGCCTTATATGTGTGTACATTCCCATCCATGTCGGTCTTCTTTTTGAAGATCCATTTGCACCTGACTGTCTTACGGCCTGGTACATTGTCAACCAAGTTCCAAACTTGATTGTCATACATGGACTGAATCTCATTGTCCATGGCCTCTTTCCATTTAGCAGACTCGAGGGCCTGCCATGGCTTCCTTGTAACTTTTAGGTTCATCAAAATTTATCAGTGTGCTATCACTGATAAATGTATCACCCTCAGCTGTTCTACGAAAACCATATAGCATAGGTGGAACACTAACTCTACTAGAACGCCTCAGATGTATAGACTTGTCAATTTGTTCAACCGAAGTTTCCTGCTCGGGTTGAGTGCAAGTGTTTGATGTTCCTCATCACTTAACTCTTGAAGCACTTCAAGGTCAATTTGTCTCCCACTTTCCTATTGGCATATGAGTTTTCTCTCTCGAAAGACTCATCTACTCGCAATGAAGACAACATTGTCACTCGGTCTATAGAAGAGATATCCAAAGGACTTCTGCGGGTAGCCGATGAAAATACATTGCTCACTCCAAGGTTTGAGCTTGTCATGAGTTTCTTTTCTCACAAAAGCCTCGCAACCCTAAACTTTGATGTGGTCTAGTATAGGAACCTTCCCAGTCCACATCTCATGAGGTGTATTGGAAACCTTTTTGGTAGGGACTAGATTAAGGATGTGGGTAGGAGTCTCTAAGGCATACCCCCAAAATGAGACTGGTAATGAAGCTCAACTCATCATGGTATGAACCATGTCTAGCAAGGTCCAATTGCACCTCTCAGCCACACCATTAAGCTGTAGTGTCCTAGGTGGCGTCAATTGTGAAACAATTCCACATTCCTTAAGATAGTCAATGAACTCGATACTAAGATACTCTCCTCCACAATCGGATCGTAGCATCTTTATCTTCCTACCCAATTGATTCTCCACTTCTTACTTAAACTCTTTGAACCTTTCAAAAGTTTCTAACTTATGCTTGATTGAGTAGATATAGCCATACCAACTGTAATCATTAATAAAAGTCACATAGAAGCGGTTAGCATCTCTTATGTCGGTTCTGAATGGTCCACACACATCAGTGTGTATGAGGTCCAACAAACCTTCACCCTTTTCACAAGCACCAGTGAAGGGTGACTTGGTCATCTTTCCAAGTAAACAAGATTCGTAAGTGTCATCTGACTTTAGGTCGAATGACTCAAAAACTCCATCCTTTTGGAGTTGCGCTATGTGTTTCTTGTTGACATGTCCAAGACGACAATGCCACAAGCATGCATTATCCAAAACATTGTATGAATCAATATTCAACACATTATTTCCTAGGTTATCTACAACATTCATAGTTTCATATACACCATTGTAAGGCAATGCTTCAAAATAGAATACACCATTATAATAAGCATAAATAGCACCAACTTCATTATTAAACGAAAAGGTGAAACCTTGTTTGTACAAACTATGAAAGGAAATAATATTTCTCGCCATATCGGCTGAGTAACAACAATTACTCAAATCTAAATTTAAACCATTTCTAAGAAATAAAGAATAAACTTCAATATTGGTTGCAGATGACATTTCCTATTTCCCATGATTAAGTTTATCTTCCCATGCTCCACATCCCTACTTCTATTTAGTCCCTACAAATCAAAACAAATGTGAAATCCACAACCTATATCAAGGACCCAAGAATTAGTATGTGATGAATTATTAGATTGAATAGTGTAAATACCTGCAAAGGAGGGTTTAATCATCCCATCCTTTATGTCCTGCAAGTACTTGGGGCATTTCCGTTTCCAGTGCCCTTTTTCATGACAATGGAACCAGTCAGCATCCTTCAGATTGGAAGTGGGATTAACAGAACCAGCTTTGGTCCCACTAGAAGAGGATCCATCAAGAGAATTTCCCATGTGGCTCTTGGAGGGAGCCTTCCTCTTCTTTCCCTTTCTATATCCTATTGCCAGAACATGGGCAGAAGTAGTAGTAGTAGTAGTAGGAGTATACACAACCGAATTGCCTTTAAGGTTGCTTTCTACAGTCCTTAAATACCCTTGAAGCTTCCTAAGAGTGACCTCCTCCTTGTTCATATGATAAATCATATGAAACTGATCATTACAAGAAGGTAAAGAGTGTAGAATTATTTGATGGGTTTTGGTCATAAGACATCCTATGTGCTCATACAAACCCTAATGCTTGGATCTAGGTTTCTCTATTGTACATGCAAGTTATCCAAGGCTATAAACCCTAATTCTAGCATATGGGAATCGATATTAACATATAATTAGGTTTAAGATATTACCTTGATTGTTATGTAGTAATAACAATCCCAATTCCTCCTCGTATTGACTTTAGAAAGCTGAGAGTCACAAGTGTCACTCCTATAATGGCTCACAAACACTAAGAGCAAATGGAGAAGATATAAAGAGAGAGGAGAGGTATAAGAATTCGTCCCTAAGAAGCCTTGGGAAGGTCTGGACGAATTATGAGCCAAAGGGGTGTTTATATATAGGTGTAGAGATAGGGTTTCAGTCCTTATCCTTATCTAGTTGCTTGCCCTCCAAGCAACCTATAAGATAAGCCTTGAATCCTTATCATGGTCAAATTCTAAGGCCTTATCACCTCAAATTCGTCCAACCTATCCTTAGGATAATCCTTACCTTATTTTGTAACTATCACATAATTACAATTCAGCTCCTCTAGTTTAATTAATTACATTTGATCACAAAATTAATTCTTAATTAATTATTGACCAATATTAATTAAACAAATATGATTTCTCCTTTAATATATTATTCTTATAACATATTAATAAATCATAATAACATCTCTCTATTTATTTCTCCAATCAAGTTGTTTTGGTGAAGGCAACCCAAAAGGACCATGCACCATTGGGTCAAGTACATACCAAAATAGTTATGGACTTAGATACTAATCCAACAGTCTCCCACTTGGATAAGTCTAATAACTATTATGCGTATGACTTCAGATCCTGATCTGCAATTGTAGCTTTCCAAAGCCGTTGTCAACTCTGATCCTATCAGATACGCGTGTGCTTAAGATAAGGGATCATATATTCCTCCATTCTAGATATCATATGAGATATGATTTCAAATCATTCTCTTTGTACTATATCTGATTCCCGATTTATGACGACTGACTAATTGAACAAATCAAATTAGCCCTAGCCCGGCCGAACATTTACGTTTGTCATCTTTAAATCATCGAGGGGCCCAAAGATATCGCTTTTATCCTACTTTGGATAAAAGGAACGGATAAACTTTGATACAATGCTTGTTTGCACTTACTCACCGAATCACACACAACAATATGTTTTATAACACCAAGTTACTAGTGCGTTTACATATTATCAATGTGCAACCGATTTTCCAAGATACAACTCACACATCTCGGTTTCAAGAATATAACATGTTATCGTTTCACCAATCACTCGTGATACAATTCATGGAGTGATCCAAGTGAGCGTGGGTTTAATCCAATGCTCAAATTCATATTCATAAGCACTCATGAACGTTGCAGCAAACATTTGCTTATGTCTAATACTCTTTAGGCAATCCACAAACCAATTCACGACAGTTTTCATTCATACCTACTTCCAACATATGAACGACTGTGGCCCGTTCGAATAATTTGACTGTTCTTAACCAATTAAATTATTCAGGAAGTCAAAACATGAAAATGTGAAACACAAGAATAATAATAATCCCATATGGCCCCAAACCTTTGAGTATAAATAAAACACCTTCTATTTATCACCATATCGATTACTCATTATTTGTCGTTTCGGGTAATCAACTTCTTACTTGAATTATTACACTTGTCCCATGATCCTAGCATGCACACAATGTTTACCTATGGTTCTTACTTTGTAAATAGATCAAATTGAACACATTTCCAATCATTCTCATTTCACAACTCTAAATCCTTTTCATAAGTGAAACAATATCAAATTCTTGCTACTTATAGAATATGCTAGATTCTAAGAATTTTATGCAATGATACTTTCGTAATGTCACTGCACCAAAGTCACAAAGACTATTGCCAATGATATTACAAAGTCCTCTATCGGAGATTGTTACAAGACAATTCCTTAGATATGATGTCTCTCACTCAAAGTACATTCCTTTGAACATCCTTTTGCATAAAGGTTTCTAATCTAGTCATAGATTTTTCAATATTCAATTTCCAATATGGACACGCTTCCATATTTTCCATATGACAACTCATTCTTAATAGAATCTTATCTATTCATAATAATGTCGATATGGTCCATCCAATATGGAAACATTTCCATATTTTCCAATACTATGCTTCCAACTACTCACAAGCGACCAATCCTCGTCGAACTTTGGATTGTCCTTTGACAGTTGTTTAATTATTTTAGTCAAAACCGATTCTAGTCCTTTTTCCCTTTAAATGCACTAGACATTTGGAAAACTTTAGAATGGTCAAACATTAAAGCATTTGCAATCGATCCTATACCCGAAGTGTATGGGACACGACGCATAATGTTTTATTTGCTATGTTCTCAAAATTCGAATTGTGAAGAGGAATGCCGTAATCATAATCGAAATTTTAAGAACACACTATGTACCTTTCACTAAATTTATTAACATTTCTCAACCTAAGCCTTTAGATTTGAAATGAAGCATAATATTCTGTCCCTTAATTATAGCAAAACAACTTTATAACCCTTACTACTTTGCAAGGTATAACTCTTGTTTTCTATAATTAATATTGCCAACTTGCAATACGTGCCTTTATAATCATACAATCATAGCATTTATGCTCCTACTATCATGATGATTATTATAAAACATAACACTTATGCTCCCACTAGCTTCGACATGTATTCATAAACATCTTAAGTTTCAGAAAAACAATTCTTATTGAATTTCTTAAGTTCATGTTTCTAATACTTAGTGCTTTGATAATCTTTTATCAAGGCTTCTTGAACTTATACACCTTTGCCTTTGATAGTTCATATGTGTGTCTAAACACTTAAGAGTAATTGCCAAACCTCACAATTCAAATTATGGAAAGGGATACTGTAACCATAATCGAATTCGAGAACGCAATTTTACAATCACTATCTTCTTAAAATCTTTCTTAGTGAAAGCATTTCCTCACAATCATTTTCATGAAGGACGAAATCTTATGACACTTAGATTTAAACGGTGTATTTGTTCGTATCCATGTGAATTTGGTAAAACCAAAGTTTACGACAAATTCAAACTCATATGGACCGAACTTTCTTAATCTTGATTTCTTGCCTTATGGTAGCACAGCTGCCCACCATGTCTTCCAAGTAGTTAAGCAGCTCACCCTTTCCTATCAATGTACCTTTCATTGATTAAGGTGCTTTGCCTTTTATGCGTTCAAAATGAGAACTCATAGAACTCACATGCATAATTAACTCGATTGGATTGGCACAAAAATAATGTCATCACGATACGTTGTAAACCTCAACTCGTGTGCTAGTGATGATCGATAAGGTTTATTTGATTTGTTCTTGAAACCTTTCAATGCCATTAAGACTCCCACTGGCTCCTTGACATATAAGATTCTCTTGTCAATAACCATTTCTTGACAAACAAATATTCAAGAGTTAGTGTAGCTTTTATCAAAACACTTCATAAATTGGTCCTAGTTGGTCTTTGTCTTATCCAAGACATCACAACTTTCCACATTTAATGAATGTTATAAACCTTCTTTATACTTATCACTCAATGTCACAATCTTAACTCTGAGACTTGTTTTGGAACGAAGTATGATTGACTTTTTGATTTAACCATTTCTTCAATTCTTGATTCCTCTTTTTAGACATACAATTGTACTAAGACTCACTTAGAGGATCAATTGAGATATGGTTCTTAATCATTAAGACCTATCACAGAGCATAAAAGCTACTCTCCCTTCTTCTTAGAATGGAGAAACTTTTATCTTTCTGCCTACATGATTCTTCTTATTCGTTTTGCTATTGATTTAAACCTTTTTAATCAATTCCGAATTACACTTAATCTTATAAGTATAATCATATTTACTGAACTTTTAGTAAACCATGACGAATATCTTGTTACTCTTATGGTGGACTTTGACCCTCAAATGTCCAACCTGCCAACACTGATAACAAATCCTGGAATCCCGATTTGGCACTGACTGCCGACAACCCCGTGCACCATGCCCCTCCTTTCCGCACTCGCGGCATGCACCATTGGGCCAACAAGCTCCGGTGCCATCTCTCTCACACTTCCCACAAGTGTGACCGCTCCGATCCCCCATTTCAACGTCTACGGTCCTGAACCGTTTCGGCGCCGACTGCGACTGCATCGGGGCCTGTCCCAGCTCACGCAACTGCAACTTAACCTCTAACTCACGCCACATGGCGGCCTTCTGCAACTCCAACAGGGTCTCGCACCTCCGCGCAGACACGAACTGTCTGATACCCCCTTGAGCTTACTCGAATATCGGGCATCTGAGCCTGCTCCGGAGCGAACTCAGGGCGAAACATCGCCCTCCCAATAAACATCCTGGTGATCTCAGTCACCGACTCCAAATCCTGCTTCAGCTCAAGGAATTCCCGAGCCAATCTCTCCTTTTCATCTCGCGGAACATAGCGAGTACTGAACATCCCTCTGAATTGATCCCATGAAACCGCAGCCCTCTGCGCATCGGAAAATGACCTCGTGGTCAACCTCCACCAATCCTTCGCCCCGAGCCTCAATAGGTTCAGAGCACACCCCACCCTCTGATTAGCAGGGCATAAACTCGTGGAGAAACACCCCTCCATGTCTGGTAACCATCTCATAGCAACAATCGAGTCCTGAACTCCATCGAATGTGGGAGGCTTCGCATAATAGAAGTCCCGATACTGAAAACCCCGACTAGTCCCTTTCTTTGCCGTTGCTACAGCCGCTGTAACCGCCGCGGCAGCCGTCTCTGCGAAAGCCGCATATCGCTCATCAAACTACTTCAATCATAGTGGTCCTGATCGACCCAAACAATTCTGGCGACTCAACCCGCAACAATGCAGCAACCTCATCTCGCCGGATCTCGCGAATCCTCGCATCCTGCTCGCTCGTGCTCGTCCGATCGATAACCGGATAACAAGATAGCCACAGGCATCATCCACTACGAACCATGGTACTCATCCCATGACATCCTTCCTCAACATGCTTTGGTGTATGGTACCTGAACCATAGCACCATTCCTCAACCTGCTCCAGTGTATAGCACTCGAACCACAACATCTATCTCAATCTGTTCCTTAGGACCTTCAGAATGCCCCCTGCATCAAGTATGGGTCCTCTGCTTTCAGTAGTACGGGCCCATACTACCTGCCACATCTACCCATACTTTCCACACGGACCATTCCAGAGTTCCTAAGTAGCTGATAAACCTGCTCTTTCACCAATCTCATCGCGCGTGCTCGCTTTCCAGCGAAATCCTCTACTCTACCAGCGCACTCATCTGGCTAGGTTTACTCCCTAGTCCCTTCCGCTGTCCTCCCACTTCTTTGCTATCAGCTGCTGAAGAGTTCCCAATGATGCCAGCCCTCTACCTCCTGAGTATCGTCATACTCACTTGGTAGCTGACTCCCATCATCGATAACTCCACAAAGCACAAAGCAAGCAGCATTCGAGCATTGAAGCATACATAGGACTCCCCATCTGTGGTAGCTCCACCTTCTCGACTCACCCTCGGAAGTACCTCTGTACTCCGTAGCTTTACCCCTTGTGCGTTCTAACTAGATACTCTCACTCATCACATACACACAAAAACATAACGCACATATAACAGCAAACCCTAGACTAAGGCATCACAAATCAGGCCACTCTAGTCCTAAGATGTGAAGTACCTAGCCTGTCTCTAGCATGCAATAATGTCTCATAAAGTGCATAATAGATATTTCATAATACAAAAGTAAGGGTATTTTGGGAAATCACCGTTTGGCTCTGGCTGATTGTACACACTGCTCTTTCTTGCTTTCTCTTTGAACTCTTATTCACTTTTAGAAAACCATTTATTTGGAAAACTTTTTCTTACTTCCTCAGTTTGAGTCCAGATTTACCCGTAGGCGCGTCCGAATCCCTCAAACCAAGGCTCTGATACCAATTTGTAACACCAAAATTTCCAAAAACAAAATTTTTATTTAAATAATCAATTTAATATTAAAAACATTTGTTTAAAATCGTATTCATATTCGAATTACAAAACATGGTTTCATTTTCATTATAATAGAAGACCAGGATCCTCCAAAACACAACTCTTTCTTCGGTGTGTACAATCGAACCGTTGCCATCCCGCGTTACTGTGAGAACCTGAAACAACGTAACATAAACAACGTAAGCACGAAGCTTAGTGAGCTCCCCAATATACCTTACGCACATACGCCATCCGGCCCGGACCGTTCGGTCCACATAACATTGCCTTCCGGCCCGGATCTTTCGATCCACATAACATTGCCTTCCGGCCCGGATCTTTCGATCCACATAATATATATCGCCTTCCGGCCCATACACATGTATAACACATAATACAATTACTCTAACACATAAAGCACATATATCATATATCATACCTGACCTTTCTGTCATACAATACCTTGCCTTCCGGCCCATATATAAGCATGTATATCACGCGTAGCAGCTAACTTTCCATTTATAGCATATAAACATAACACATAACATACTTGACCTTCCGGTCACACAATCAAACCCTTCCGGGTGAGGTATAGTGAGAAGACTCACCTCGCGGACACTAGAAGATAGCAACTCCTAAAATCCCTTGCACTTGATCCTCCGAGCTACAAGCTCCCTGTAACATCATATATCCCTTATTTAATACTTCCATCTTCCACGTTAACTGACCCTAAGAAATCACACCAGTCAACTCTGGTCAACAGTCCATTGTCAGCTCGACTGGACTCGGCGAGTTCCCTGGCGACTCGGCGAGTCTGGTCGTCCTTCAATCCTCTAAGGTTCCCCTTCTACTCGTCGAGTATCCTCTTTGACTCGACGAGTCACTCCTGGAAGAATCGCGGGGCCACCCCGACTCCACTCGCCGAGTCTGAAGAACAACTCGGCGAGTCCCAGTGAATCTTCAAGCTACTCGCCGAGTCTGATCATCCGACTCGGCGAGTCCACGCCATGCAGTCGATCCAACTGCTTCCTGAGATACGTTTTTCCCGAGATACACACTCATGGGACTTCTGGACCTCTAATCATCCTATTACTAGGGTATAAACTTATGTATAACAACATAATAATCCATCAAATCACCAAATGGGTTTCATAAACCCTAAAATCGTGCACACATCAATATAGCAGAAATGATCCGGAATATTACCTGAATAACACCCCCTCTGTGTCTCCAAACCTCAGAACTCGATCCCCTTGATATTCCTTTGGCCAAAACTCTTCTTCTTCTTGCTTAACAAATTCTTCAAGGTTCCAAAAGCTCCCTCTCCTGCCCTAGACGTCCACAGCGATTAAGGGTCCTTCTCAGTCGGCCAAAAAGCGAACAATGGAGGCATAAGATCCCTTAAATACTTCCCAAACCGAACGGCTAGGGTTTTCCACTGGACAGCGTCGACTCGCCGAGTCCATACCTGGACTCGTCGAGTCCAGTCGCGAACCCGCGACCAACTCTGCGACCCTACTCGGCGAGTCTGGCTCCAACTCGCCGAGTCTCCCCTTTAAAACACCCCAAAATGCAATTTAGCAATACTTGAGATTTTGGGCTGTTACAATTCTCCCCCACTAGAATTAGACTTCGCCCTCGAAGTCTCACCCTGAAAATAGCTCCGGCTGCTGCTCCCGCATCTCACGTTTCGGCTTCCCTAGACACTACCGATCTCTCCCGAGGCCGCTACTGAACCAACACCAGAGGTACCTCCTTGTTCCTCAGAACCTTGATCTTCCGATCTCCGACGGCCACTGGCCTCTCGACGTAACACAGGCTCGCATCCACCTAATCGTTCTCTAGTAGAACTACTGCTGACTCATCCGCTATACACCTCTTCAACTGCGACACATACCAGTGTCATGGATCCGTCCCTATTCCGTTGACAGCTCCAACGATAGGCCACCCTTCCTACCTTCGCACCTTCACGAAAAGACCCAACATACCGGGGCCCCCCCATTTACCCCTCTTCCTAAATCGAAGCACCCGTCAGAAATACGAAGTCGCTGACCTGAGTCACATACTCGTAACGGCGTCTGCCTGCATAACCTTCCTGTTAACTCTAGACAATCACTAACTCTCTTTAACCTGCTGAGTCTGCTTTGTCAACTAAAGCACGAACTCTGAACTGCTCATCACTCTCTGTAATCGGAAATTACCCACGATGCACCCTGCTCCAAATCTCAACGATCACTCGACCCATAAGGGTTAGGAAACCCTGAACCTCCGGATCCCCGATCCAAAGCCCACTTTGCTCATTCCGGACCGACTGAGAGATCCGTTCTCCCTCTCAGATCAACTCTCACAAGTTCCCTCTTACCAACACATACACATACTGAACTAGTCCCAACACCCGCAGGTGGAAAGACCCGATACACTGATGATATCCTCGAACATCTCCCAAGATGAACCACTACATCCACCCTACACTCTGATCAGATTCCCACTGAGAATTTAAAATTTTCTATCTCCATGCATCCCTTCTGAGCCTCAACAGACATCCCAACCGGATGGGTTCCTACTCCACTGCCGCGAACACGATGCTCAAAACCATACTCGAAATACTCTAACCATAACTCTGCTCTGCAGCTTTCACTTTCGTGAACTTGCACCCCCTTCGGAGTTACATACCCTCCTCTTTTCCTTTTCCACGGAACTCTCTTGTACATAATGCCACTCCAACCGGTGCCACGGTGCTCGCCCCAAGCGACACCACCCTTTTTGCGTAACTGCTATTCACATACTCCGGTTCTCATTGCAGGGCTCTCAATCCCATGCACTCTCTCCACTCATCAAAATCACTGCCTCCGCTAAACAAGATCAACAACCCAGGGCCAGACCTTCCAATGCAATCACACTGCGACATACGTGATCCGCAAATCTCAACCTAATCCAGCAATACCAACAGAGTCTCCAGTATGACTGGACCGACCCTCATAACACATACTAGCCACTCGAGGCTATATCTCTGTGGGTCCGTACACCCAACTCTGCGAACCTTCAGGTTCTAACTCTGGGAACCTTCCGGTTCCAGCTCTAGAAACATGCACAACACAATCCCGTGGGATTAATGCAGTACAACCATCACGTACCCCAAACGTACCAATACTCTGATCGCAAACTTCCGTTTACTTACTCAAGCTCGATCCCGACCTCCTCTCAGGCCTCCACAATCAAATGCCCTAGGTCTGTATCTCGCCCTGCATATCCAACACTCGCTCTCGTCGGCCTATACTTTGCGCTGACAAACACTGCTGAATCCCGGCAGCTAAGCACCCTCACATACTCATCGATCTCCTGGAGAATTTTCTAATTCTCCCCCACTAAAGCACTGACTAACTGCCACCGATCGTCATTAACGACCTTTCAGAACAATCCTACACAAAAGGACATTTACCCACTGACTGCTTCCCACAAGCATAAGCAACCCTCAGCAAAACACATCTCCTCCCTGATCGATCCACTCAAAAGAATCCGATCTTTCAATTATCCACTCCACAACTGCAGATGCTACCCGTCATTCAACCCAGTGCCGCACCTCCACTATCAACCCTCACGAACGATGACCGACGGAATTCCCAAGCAATAACCCATAACCAAACCCACAACCTGCCAAAGGTTGAATATCGCATCGAAAACCGCACAAAGTTACCGGCACTAAAACACCAGACTATAACCATACCAAACCATCAGGGAACAACGAATGCCAAAACGAAACCTGAAGCACCAATCCATAACCATGCCAATCCCGCGAAACAACGACTACCGCATCGAAATCCACACTACCCGCACAAACAATACGCCACAAACAACGCAAGCTAATCAAGACATCAAGACAGCATCATACCCGCAGCTGCCTCCGGCACTGCTCCGTCTCCCTCTGCCGCAAGCCGATAAGCACAACCCTGAGCCCTTGGGCTCTACTCCATCCTGTCCTCCTCCTGAACTCCTCAAGGTGGCCGGTGCTAGAGCCTGCACCGATCCTGCAAAAGCTGTGGACATTTGACCCTCAAATGTCCAACCTGCCGACACTGATAACAAATCCTGGAATCCCGATTTGGCACTGACTGCCGACAACCCCGTGCACCATGCCCCTCCTTTCCGCACTCGCGGCATGCACCATTGGGCCAACAAGCTCCGGTGCCATCTCTCTCACACTTCCCACAAGTGTGACCGCTCCGATCCCCCATTTCAACGTCTACGGTCCTGAACCGTTTCGGCGCCGACTGCGACTGCATCGGGGCCTGTCCCAGCTCACGCAACTGCAACTTAACCTCTAACTCACGCCACATGGCGGCCTTCTGCAACTCCAACAGGGTCTCGCACCTCCGCGCAGACACGAACTGTCTGATACCCCCTTGAGCTTACTCGAATATCGGGCATCTGAGCCTGCTCCGGAGCGAACTCAGGGCGAAACATCGCCCTCCCAATAAACATCCTGGTGATCTCAGTCACCGACTCCAAATCCTGCTTCAGCTCAAGGAATTCCCGAGCCAATCTCTCCTTTTCATCTCGCGGAACATAGCGAGTACTGAACATCCCTCTGAATTGATCCCATGAAACCGCAGCCCTCTGCGCATCGGAAAATGACCTCGTGGTCAACCTCCACCAATCCTTCGCCCCGAGCCTCAATAGGTTCAGAGCACACCCCACCCTCTGATTAGCAGGGCATAAACTCGTGGAGAAACACCCCTCCATGTCTGGTAACCATCTCATAGCAACAATCGAGTCCTGAACTCCATCGAATGTGGGAGGCTTCGCATAATAGAAGTCCCGATACTGAAAACCCCGACTAGTCCCTTTCTTTGCCGTTGCTACAGCCGCTGTAACCGCCGCGGCAGCCGTCTCTGCGAAAGCCGCATATCGCTCATCAAACTACTTCAATCATAGTGGTCCTGATCGACCCAAACAATTCTGGCGACTCAACCCGCAACAATGCAGCAACCTCATCTCGCCGGATCTCGCGAATCCTCGCATCCTGCTCGCTCGTGCTCGTCCGATCGATAACCGGATAACAAGATAGCCACAGGCATCATCCACTACGAACCATGGTACTCATCCCATGACATCCTTCCTCAACATGCTTTGGTGTATGGTACCTGAACCATAGCACCATTCCTCAACCTGCTCCAGTGTATAGCACTCGAACCACAACATCTATCTCAATCTGTTCCTTAGGACCTTCAGAATGCCCCCTGCATCAAGTATGGGTCCTCTGCTTTCAGTAGTACGGGCCCATACTACCTGCCACATCTACCCATACTTTCCACACGGACCATTCCAGAGTTCCTAAGTAGCTGATAAACCTGCTCTTTCACCAATCTCATCGCGCGTGCTCGCTTTCCAGCGAAATCCTCTACTCTACCAGCGCACTCATCTGGCTAGGTTTACTCCCTAGTCCCTTCCGCTGTCCTCCCACTTCTTTGCTATCAGCTGCTGAAGAGTTCCCAATGATGCCAGCCCTCTACCTCCTGAGTATCGTCATACTCACTTGGTAGCTGACTCCCATCATCGATAACTCCACAAAGCACAAAGCAAGCAGCATTCGAGCATTGAAGCATACATAGGACTCCCCATCTGTGGTAGCTCCACCTTCTCGACTCACCCTCGGAAGTACCTCTGTACTCCGTAGCTTTACCCCTTGTGCGTTCTAACTAGATACTCTCACTCATCACATACACACAAAAACATAACGCACATATAACAGCAAACCCTAGACTAAGGCATCACAAATCAGGCCACTCTAGTCCTAAGATGTGAAGTACCTAGCCTGTCTCTAGCATGCAATAATGTCTCATAAAGTGCATAATAGATATTTCATAATACAAAAGTAAGGGTATTTTGGGAAATCACCGTTTGGCTCTGGCTGATTGTACACACTGCTCTTTCTTGCTTTCTCTTTGAACTCTTATTCACTTTTAGAAAACCATTTATTTGGAAAACTTTTTCTTACTTCCTCAGTTTGAGTCCAGATTTACCCGTAGGCGCGTCCGAATCCCTCAAACCAAGGCTCTGATACCAATTTGTAACACCAAAATTTCCAAAAACAAAATTTTTATTTAAATAATCAATTTAATATTAAAAACATTTGTTTAAAATCGTATTCATATTCGAATTACAAAACATGGTTTCATTTTCATTATAATAGAAGACCAGGATCCTCCAAAACACAACTCTTTCTTCGGTGTGTACAATCGAACCGTTGCCATCCCGCGTTACTGTGAGAACCTGAAACAACGTAACATAAACAACGTAAGCACGAAGCTTAGTGAGTTCCCCAATATACCTTACGCACATACGCCATCCGGCCCGGACCGTTCGGTCCACATAACATTGCCTTCCGGCCCGGATCTTTCGATCCACATAACATTGCCTTCCGGCCCGGATCTTTCGATCCACATAATATATATCGCCTTCCGGCCCATACACATGTATAACACATAATACAATTACTCTAACACATAAAGCACATATATCATATATCATACCTGACCTTTCTGTCATACAATACCTTGCCTTCCGGCCCATATATAAGCATGTATATCACGCGTAGCAGCTAACTTTCCATTTATAGCATATAAACATAACACATAACATACTTGACCTTCCGGTCACACAATCAA